>NW_022639559.1:899043-911046 GCF_010583005.1 Odontomachus brunneus | reverse complement strand
CAAGTAGGTTTTCACCGGTTGTGCAACATGTGACCAAGCGTTGTCATATTGCAAAATCACTTTGTCGTGTCTCTGCTCGTATAGCGGCCGTTTTTCCTTCAATGCTAGGCTCAAACGCATCAATTGTAGTCGATAGCGATCTCCCGTGATGGTTTCGTTCGGTTTGAGCAGCTCATAATAAACTACATCCAGCTGATCCTACCAAATGCAGAGCAGAAGCTTCGAACCATGGATATTCGGCTTTGCCGATGATGTTGATACATGGCTAGGCTTAATCCACGGTCTTCTACACTTAGAGCAATCGTAGTGTATCTACTTTTCATTACCAGTCACGATACGATGCAAAAAACCTTTCCTTTCTGCCGTTGAAGCAGCTGTTCACACGTGAAAAGACATCGTTTGATGTCTCTCGGCTTCAACTCGTACGGCACCCAATGTCCTTGCTTTTGAATCATTCCTAATACTTTCAAACGTTTCGAAACTGTGATCACATGTTGTGTGATCAACTCCTCATGATTATGCAAGTTCAGCTAGCGTCTGACATGAGTCTTCATGAAGTAATACCTCCAATTCTTCGTCTTCAAACTTTTTCAGTGCGCCAGAGCGTTCTTTATCTCCAACATCAAAATCATTATTTTTGAAGCGTTTAAACCAATCTCTGCATGTTGTTTCCGACAGAGCATGGTCGCCGTAAATCTGAACAAGAATTCTGTGTGCTTCAACTGCAAATTTTTTTTTTTGAATAAAGTAGTGCAGTAAAATTCCTCGCAAATATTCTTTTTTTGGCACAAAACTCGACATGTTTAATACTATGAAAAAAAAGTTGTTTACACTTTGGCAAAATGACATACACTGAATTTCAAGGTTGCTTATAGTACTTCCTTATAGATGCGTTACCATCTTAAACTACACGCACGCAGTTCTGGTAACCATCTGTTGGAAAACAGCGAGAACTTATTCAAGGTCCTGATAATATTGTAATATTACTATAATATTTCTGCAATATTACATGCTGTGTGGGATGCACACACACACACAATATTTATGTTTACATTTATTTATTTTCTTTACATTTCCTGAAACAAAATTAATATCAATATTGATATTAATAAAAAATATTGTGAACACCGTGCACAGTACGCAAAGTTACAGGCATTAATTTTTCAAATAATTTGCATAAATTATTCTTCCTGAGATTGAACGTTTTACATCTCCGCAAGTAGCCAAGATGCAATGAAAATAGAAGAGTATAAATAGAGAAGTATAAATAGTTATGAGATCGCGAGATCGTAGAATGTCAAGAGACGTCTGACTTGTTTTTAATGCTTGAGCATAAATGAAGAAAATAATTTCATACACTATCTATAGTTCTGTGTCCATAGAGCAAGGTCACATCAACGACCACTGTTAAGTATTAAAAATAGGCTATTTTCGCTTCATGCGACAGAATCATGTGATCATCATGCGAAGTTAAATTTACTCATTTTATCGTACTGCGTACAATGTAAATAAGTGTCTATATAAATATCCGCAATATTTCAAAACGGGCATTTCGTTTTATGACTTCATATTGTGAAGAAGTGTGCGTTATACAGTAACCGTATGTTACATATCATAATTTAGTGAAATTATGTAAGTATTTATTAACTTGTTTTATTATTTTATACTTGTCACTCTTCACTTTTATATTACTAAAATTACAATAGTTTGTCCAATTATTAACGTAATATTGTACGAAAAAGGAGGTAAAATGGAACAATAGTTCAATTTGTAAATTATATTTAATAATTCAAACGTAAAAAATAATTCTTATGCTAATTTAGACAAAAAAGAAATACAGTTATGTCAATCGAAAATGTGTACTGTTTTTTTTTTTTTTTTTAGTGAAACAGTAACAATGTAACGTGTTTATTAAGAATGTTTTGCCTGTATAGTCTCAATAAAAAGTTACTGGAAGTTAGAAATAGGTTAATATTTCAATTTTCTGTATAAAATGTATGATATATGTGTACGATATAGTTAAATAACATTTCTTAGCTTTACGTTAAATTCTTATAATTTACTTATTTTATTTAAATAAATTAAACAATATTTAATTTAGATTCTTAATCATTCTCAAATTTTTAGTGTCATTTTTATACGCAATATAGATTAAGCAGCAATTTTTCGAAAATTTTTTCACTATTTTTCTGATACGGGCAATACAAACATCTTTAATCAAATATATTTAAACGATGAAATAATTTTTAAAGAACCACTACCGTCATATTATCCCAACTTGCTTAAGCCAATTAACAACATTTCTGTTAAATGTTTATATTTTGGTACTTCTAAAAAAGTACTTCTATAAATTTGAAACGGTTATTTATATTATAAAAATATAGAAAAAAACTATTGTAGCAGCAGTAGTTTTACTTGTAATTGTGATAAAATATTATTGATGGTCCGACGGACATACTTGTAAGATCCTTCTATAATTATTATCAGTTAATAAGGTTATTTCTTGTTTGCTTTACATTTTTTAATGAATATTTTATATACTTGTCTCTCTATTATTGGAACAAATAAAACGTAAAATTATAATCGCATTTTGATTTATTAATTTCTTTTAGATTCACTATATATCTAATATCAAGAGACAGAAGAGAAGAAAACAACGTTGAAAATAAAAAGACATAAGATTAATTATAAAGTATGTTTTATTTTTTATATAACCACAATTTTATATAATCACAGGTAGAGACAAACATTTATTTTTAATCTTTTCCAGAATGATGTTATTTAATCCATGGAATGCCATACTGTTACTGTATGCAACATTCTCTGTTTTGAATCTTCCACAAAGTCCGATAACTTTGGAGGAAATGGAATTGAAAGAGAAAGTTAAATACATGCTTAAAGAAATAGGAAGTGATAACGAATTTCAAATAGAAGAGGAGCAAATATTAAATTTTTATGATCCAAATGAGGTTCCAGAAGCAGAAACAGTTGATTTGTTAAATCATGATGAAGGTGAGAATTATCTTCCAGAAGAAGTTATTTGTATTTCTGTTGAAGCAGCAATATCAAACGACTACAAGAGGCAAGCTGTAGAATACTGGAGAAACACTAAAACATAATAAAGATCGTTGAAATCGGTTAAAAAAATTATAAAAAAGTAACATTGCTACGACAATGGGAGAAGTACATCAACATAGGTGGGTACCAGAAGAGGTACCAGAAGAGAAAAATTGCAAAGAATTTCTGAATATATGTAATCGCGATGCGTTGCGTTCCGGATTACGCTCGCCGGTTCAGGTTCGTAGGAGGCAAAATAATGTTATGACAGTAAAGTAAACAATAAACTTAGTCGTATATTTAAAATCAGCTGCTGCTATACATTAACTAAAATGTGTGATGTTGACGCCGTTGGTTTTCGATCGATTGTGTGCAAGCTGTCAGAAGACTTGTTTAGGTGATGACTTGCGAGATGCTGCGCGCGGTGCGCGGGACCCGGACGGTGTTGTTGTCGCGTCGTGAATCCGTCTGTTGACGTTCTCGGCTTCTTGACTCTTTAATTCCGGTTGACAATTATCCTGATCATCTGCTATGCGATGCAGCACGGTGTAAGTGGTATTTCCGCGACGCTATATTCGGTGTATCGCCTCGGTGGCGGTACCGCGGTACAATGATGCCTTGAGTGTATCGGATATGCGGTGCGTGCAGTCCAAGGCTGTTACGGCAGTCCTTCTGTATGCGCGGACCTTAGTTTTGCTAATTTGTTGCCCTTATTTGTTGCCTTAGTTGTCGAACGAGGCCGACTCGTTCGTGCGAGATCACGGATGCGGTAGATACGGTGTCGCGGATGCGCCTATGCGCCGCGGTAGCGGAGTGATCTCGATCTTGCCTCCCGAGTGTGATCTCTAGTAATTCGGAGGCCGACTCGCGTCCTTGCGAGTCGACGGCGGTGTGATTCTGTCGCAGATCCGTATGGCGCGGTGTCAAAGCTGCGCTGCAACGGAGCAAGGCTGCAACGCTACGGAAGTGAGTTCGCACGCTGCGACTCGATAGCGGTGTGATCTCACTCGCGTTAAAGCGAAGGCGAGATCAGGTTAGCGGTGTAAAGGTCGCGTTAAGCGCCTTTCCGGTGGCTTGATTCCAGGTTCCAGACCTGCCACATATGGGACCAAGTAACTATAGTACTAGGCTAGCAGCGTTAGTTATAACTATAGGTCGGAAAAGAGACGGCAGCATGTACGTCTGCACTCTTCCACCTGGCCGAAGCGCCAAGTGCTATAGTTCGTAACAGGTAGCCCACACGTACACAGTTATTCGCTTATGTGCGCTGCGCCGCATGCATTATAGTTACGCGTACTCGGTCCCACATGTGGCAGGTCTGCCAGATCCTTTGGTGGCTGTAGAATCCTCTGGATTACGGTAGTTAGCTCAGTGTTGGCGTTACGAATCCGTGAGCCGACGGCGGAGTGACTCTTGTCGTGTATCCGCAAACGGAAGTCTACGAAGATCGGTATACGAGATAGTATCGATGTCACGTATTCGTGAGCTGATGGCGGAGCGATTCCTGTCACGTATCCGCGAACGGGAATCCACCAGGAGCGGTATTCGGAACAGTGTCGGTATCACGTATTCGTGAGCCGACGGCGGATTGAATCTTATCGCATATTCGTGAACAAAAATCTGCCAGGAACGGTCTAGTTAACAGTATCGGTGTCATGTATTCGTGAACCGACGGTGGAGTGATTCCTATCGCATATCCGCAGCAATCTGCCGGAAACGGTAATTGGAACAAGGTCGACGTTACGTATTTGTAAGTCAACGGCGGAGTGACTCCTGTCGCGTATTCGCGAACAGAAATCCACCAAGAATTAGTGTTTGAGAAGATGGTGCAGTAATCTTTTTCGGTATCGGAGGTTTGGATCGTATTCGGATCTTTCGGAAGAGCGGATGATCGGAATCTGATCTCGATCTAGAATTCGCGGCGCTTTATATTTGCGAATCACGCTTGATTCGCTATCTATACCGCGGATGTTCGGCGGTTTATTTACTTCCGTATTCGGGACGCGTTGCCCTCTTAAGTTATCTTTTGCCGCTTGCGTTGTTCGGTGTTTCCAGCAATGATTTTGTAATGATATGCACCTATACGCGGATTGTTACATATATATTTGTGACGATGCCTTACACGCATCGTCCCTAATAACAGCCGACACAACATCCGTCGGCTGTAAACGGCGCTAAGCGCCAAACAAATAAACCCAAACATAAACATGCGCCACGCCTAAAGACACGGAACGTCAACAACAACGTCAAATGTAACGAGACGGTATATAAACCGTGGCCGAGAAATAAGCGGAGAGACCGATCCGGACCGCCGACCGAACTCGATGCTTCAAAGCGGAGAGCAAGGTATCCGACCGTATCGTTTCTACCTTTCCGTCACCTTCCGAGACCACATTGACGAAATCGGCACCTGGAGATTGTGTGTTCGCTATCTCCGTCAAGCGCTCTTGACACCGATTTTGTCGTTCCATCAGGATCCAACGACCGGCCTACGAGTTCGTGTGTTCGCGAACCCGATCGAGTCTTCTCGGTACCGATCGTATCCCGACCCCACGAGCAAACATCCGAGCCAGTGTGTTCGCTGCGCCCGATCGAACGTTGTCGATACTTGCTTTATTGATCGCGGCGATACGCGAGTCGCCCGATATATTGCGCTGCGTGCTGCGACACGCCAAGATCCCGCGTACCGCCGAGGCCTCGCCGCCCTACGTGTGTTCGCATCGCGATTCGCGGATTCCACGCGATTTGTCTCTGGCGAAGTGCCAGCTTCGCGCTATTCGCCCCGCCTACCGAATCGCGAGACCCAGCCGAGCGAAACCAAGACCCGATCACTGCTGCCGCCTCGCGCCGAAATACGCGTAGCTCACACCGTTGCTCTGTATTCTAAAGATCAAATAAACTGTTATTTGTTATTATTTGCTAGTGTCAATTATATAACGATCCTTGACTCCGACGAGCGATATTCCCGGCGATACGATCAACAACCAACGCGAGACGTACGGTTGTTACATTGGCGCCCGAACAGGTTAACTAGCTATCCGACACAAGCAAACATTAACACACAAATGACAGCGTGGGTCTATAAATTGTCAAAAGACCAAATTACAGAGCAGCTACGTGAACAAAATATAGAGACCGAAGGCACACTCGACGAGCTGCGAACACAATTAGTGCAATTTTTAAGGAAAAATCCGGGAACGTCAAAACAAAATATGCAAAACTGGACCACAATGCCAAAGACGAATCCACGTCGTTCATTGAAATGACAGAACCAACAAACAAGATAATGAATCAAATTAGGAAATGGGGGTGCCATTTTGATGGACGCGACCCACACGCATTTCTGGAACAAGTGGAAGAATTGAGCCAGGCATATGGGTACCCGGGCGAATACTTATTACGGGGATTACCGGAAATGCTAAGAGGAGAAGCCCTATCATGGTACCGTAATAGTCTGGACGCGTGGAACACATGGGGGGACTTCCGAATAGATTTTGGAAAAGAATATATACCGCGACAATTTCAGGCGCAAATGCGGCGCCAAGCTCGAGGAAGGGAGCAGAGGGAAAACGAGCCGTTCCGCAGTTACGCCAATGATATTCTCAAATTAATGCGTAGAGCAGGAGGATGGACAACTGGGGAACAGCTCGACCTTCTGTATGAAAATATGCTGCCAGAGTGGAAGAAATTCGTAAAAGCAGAAGAGGTGGGAACGGTAACAGAATTACGCGAGAGAATCACTGAGTTGGAAAGCCTAGAACAACAAATTAAAGAAAGAAATAAGGCTAAATACGAATTGCGTACGGGACGACCACCAGCAACAGCCGCTATCTATAATAAGGACGAGTGTTGCTGGCGGTGTAAGCAAAGGGGACACAACCGATTCGAATGTAGACAAATACCGCGGAAGTTCTGCTCACAGTGCGGCAAAGACGGCGTCCTCACTAAAGATTGTCATCCGCCGTCGGGAAACGCCAGACGGGTCGAGCCTCTGAGAGAGGCTCGACCCATCGCATAAAATATATGCCAAGGCCATTTACAATGATAAACATAAATGGACAAAAAATTCGAGCACTAATCGACTCGGGGTCGGAAGCGTCCTTTATTAGGTCAGAGATAGCACACAAACTAAAATTACAGATAAAACGAACAAAAGACAATGTACGACTAGCAAACGGGACGAAAACTGAAATACTGGGAACAGTAACAGCGACTATGCAAACAAACAGACGGAAGTACAAAAGACAGTTAAGAGTACTACCGAATTTGGGAAGTCCTATAATAATAGGAACGGACATATGGACGGATCTACAGATTACACTACCGCCACCACCACGTACAACAACAAGAGAAATATTGGATTTATACGAAATTGAAGACGGAATGACGAAACGATCGGGTCGAAAGGAGGAGCAATTAAGAAAATTTTTAACAGAGGAATTACAGATGTTTGACAAAATACAGGGACCAAAAGACAGGATACAGCACCAGATAACATTAACAGACAAAAGACCGATTAAACAACGATACCGACCCCGAAACCCGGCGATGCAAACGATAATAAATCAAGAAGTAGAAGACATGCTACGGGAAGGGATAATCGAGCCCTCAAGAAGCGCATGGAGTTTGCCGGTGGTAATGGTAAAAAAGAAGGACGGGTCACGCAGATTTTGCATAGATTTCAGGAAATTAAATAACGTCACGGAAAAAGACGCATACTCACTACCACATATCTCGGCAACATTAGACAAGCTCCGGGGGGCTCGATATCTGTCCACCACCGATTTGAAAAGCGGGTACTGGCAAATCCCACTAACACCAGCAAGCCGACCGTTAACAGCATTTACGGTACCAGGGAAGGGGCTTTTCCACTTTAAAGTAATGCCGTTTGGCCTCCATTCGGCACCAGCGACATTCCAAAGACTGCTAGATAGCATAATTGGCCCTGAGCTAGAACCTAGGATATTAGTATATCTGGACGATATAATCATCATTAGTAAAACATTTCAAGAACACCTGGCGCATTTAAAAGAGGTGTTTAAAAAACTACGGGAAGCCAAACTAAAAATAAATGAAAAAAAATGCCGGTTTTGCAGGAAGGAGTTGAAATACTTAGGACATGTAATAAATAATAGAGGAATTCAAACGGATTCCGAGAAAGTAAGCGCCATACGCGATTGGCCAAGACCGAACACAATAAGAAGAGTTAGACAATTCTTAGGATTAGCATCGTGGTATAGGCGTTTCATACCAAAATTTTCGGAGATAGCAGCTCCCCTTACGAAGATGTTGCGTAAAAATGCAAAATGGAACTGGGAAGAAAAACAGGAGATAGCATTCCAAAAATTAAAAAAGATGTTGATCTCAACACCGGTACTCGCGTGTCCCGATTTCTCGCAAAAATTTATCGTCCAGACAGATGCAAGTACAGAGGGGCTCGGGGCCGTGTTAACACAAAACATAGAAGGGGAGGAAAGAGTAATAGCATACGCCAGTCGGACATTAGACAAAGCCGAACGTAACTATAGCGCGACCGAATTGGAATGTCTCGCCGTAGTCTGGGGGATAAGGCGCCCCCGCGATTATCTGGAGAGATACAAGTTCACGGTGATCACGGACCACCAATCCCTTCGGTGGCTGCAGAAAATGGAGGCGCCCACGGGTAGATTAGCGCGTTGGATAGTTGAGCTCCAACAATTCGATTTCGATATACAGTACAGGCGAGGCAGTCTCAATACGGTCGCAGACGCTCTGTCCAGACAACCGCAGATATGTAGCATCACAAACGAAGTAATGTGCGGATGATATCGAAAAATTGTGAACCAGGTGGCCAGCGATCCGGCCATGCACCCGGATTACGAAATACGGGAGGGAAAGTTAATGAAACATATCCTCCACGAGTTAAATTTCAAAGAAATAAGGGCGGGAGAACAATGGAAAATATGTGTGCCAAGGGAAGATAGAGAGAAAATACTAAGAGAATATCATAACGAACCGACCGCAGGCCACCTGGGGATAGCAAAAACAATCGCACGCATAGCCAGATAATTTTACTGGCCCGGAATGTTCCGCGATTTTGCAAAATACGTGCGAAGATGCGAAAAATGTTTAGCACATAAGGCCCATCAAGAAAAACCAGCGGGGCTCATGCATGCGACAGCGGTGGAGGGACCATGGCAGCAAGTAACGATGGATTTAATAGGCCCTCTGCCGAGGTCGACGAACGGCAATACATAGATACTAACGATGCAGGACCGCTTTTCGAAATGGTTAGAAATGCGGCCACTACGGAAAGCCACGGCAAACGCAGTTACGCAAGTTCTGACCGAAAATATCATTTATCGACATGGGTGCCCCCGAGCAATAGTCTCAGACAACGGGAAGCAATTCACATCGCAACAACTAAAGAAAACGCTGGAATCATTCGGGATCCATCACAGGACCACACCAATACATGCCCCCCACTGTAATCCGGTTGAAAGAACAAATAGAGTAGTTAAAACCATGGTGTCACAATACGTGGGAAAAAACCAATGAAAATGGGATGCATACCTGGTAGAGCTACAATTCGCATACAACACGGCCACACAGGAATCAACAGGATATTCACCGGCCTATTTAATATATGGTCGGGAAATAGATACACATCCCAAAACCGCGGGAGCAGAAGAAACAACACATCGAATTCGACATCTCAAAGAGGCTTACAAAGTGGTGAAAATTAATTTGGTAAGAGCATTTCAGCGCCAAGAGAAATACTATAATCTCCGGCGACGAAACTGGAAACCAGAGATCTGGCGAGGAAGTATGGAAAAAAGAATACCCGCTGTCCAACAAGGCTAAAGCAATTAATGCAAAACTGGCACCGCGTTACGTAGGACCACTAGAGGTAAAGAAAATAATATCTCCAGTTATAGTGCACCTGAAAAGTAAACAAGGAAAGTGGTATAAGAACATACACATACAGGACTTAAAACCAATAAACAATAACAACAACGGAGAAAAGGACGAGGAGACCGAACAGGGAAAGAGAGTATAAAAGAGAAGCACTAACAGAAACAGGACACTCTTTTCTCATCTGCTTCGGGCAAAAGAGAAATTTTGGAAAACGATGGCGCAGCCAAGCAATTGGTACGCAATTCCTGGAGCCGAGATCCTCTGGTCGGATCTTGCGCTTTCCTCGGATGACGAGGACGTGGTGGCCACAACATCGCCACCAAAACCGTCGGCTCCAACTCCACCGCCGACACCGACGGCTATACCATCGCCAACAGCAAGGCTGCGGAACAGAACAGTTCCGGCACAAGGGACAAGAATTCAACGCTCCGACAGAGAGCAACGCCGTAAGCTAATTATGCTTACGGCTCCGTTGCCCCCACCATCCGGGCGCCGAGGACGTGCCAGCGGTACAGCAAAGGCTGGGCAACAGCAGAAAAATAAGCTGTCAACAACGCCACCAGCAACACCACCAACAGCAAGCGCAGCAACAGGCGAAAAATCAAAGGGGCACATCACACGAGCGACCGACCAGGGGACACCGAACGCACACCGACCGGAACCGCTTCGTGCGATCGGCCCGTCCCTACCACCGCCGATTAAAGTGGAGGTGCAACCAGGACTGATAGCCGAAATACCACACTTCGCAGTACACGTATCCAGGCGATACCGATTAAGACTGCCACAGGGACGATGGATGCTGCGGTTCAATAGTGAAGGACAGCTACGAGCCAGCTAGAGACTACCAGACCAGCCCAACTAAACCGAGGGGGTGATGTGACGATGCCTTACACGCATCGTCCCTAATAACAGCCGACACAACATCGGCTGTAAACGGCGCTAAGCGCCAAACAAATAAACCCAAACATAAACATGCGCCACGCCTAAAGACACGGAACGTCAACAACAACGTCAAATGTAACGAGACGGTATATAAACCGTGGCCGAGAAATAAGCGGAGAGACCGATCCAGACCGCCGACCGAACTCGATGCTTCAAAGCGGAGAGCAAGGTATCCGACCGTATCGTTTCTACCTTTCCGTCACCTTCCGAGACCACATTGACGAAATCGGCACCTGGAGATTGTGTGTTCGCTATCTCCGTCAAGCGCTCTTGACACCGATTTTGTCGTTCCATCAGGATCCAACGACCGGCCTACGAGTTCGTGTGTTCGCGAACCAGATCGAGTCTTCTCGGTACCGATCGTATCCCGACCCAACGAGCAAGCATCCGAGCCAGTGTGTTCGCTGCGCCCGATCGAACGTTGTCGATACTTGCTTTATTGATCGCGGCGATACGCGAGTCGCCCGATATATTGCGCTGCGTGCTGCGACACGCCAAGATCCCGCGTACCGCCGGGGCCCCGCCGCCCTACGTCTGTTCGCATCGCGATTCGCGGATTCCACGCGATTTGTCTCTGGCGAAGTGCCAGCTTCGCGCTATTCGCCCCGCCTACCGAATCGCGAGACCCAGCCGAGCGAAACCAAGACCCGATCACTGCTGCCGCCTCGCGCCGAAATACGCGTAGCTCACACCGTTGCTCTGTATTCTAAAAATCAAATAAACTGTTATTTGTTATTATTTGCTAGTGTCAATTATATAACGATCCTTGACTCCGACGAGCGATATTCCCGGCGATACGATCAACAACCAACGCGAGACGTACGGTTGTTACATATTAAACAATTTCAATGAAGCGCTCTAAAGAGGAATGATAATTCATGATATTGACATCGCTCGATAGATTTCTCGAGCACAAGAGGAAAATGCGCCAGGATTCGTTAGATACAGGTACAAAGATTCAAAATTGAACATAATATAGTATAAGATGTAGTAAAAAGAAATCCATTATTTTTGCATGAAATTTAAGGCTTTATTTAGCATAGTTAAAATGATCCGATTTAGGCCAAATATGCACCGTTTTGTTCGATAACTTGTTGCCATTTTGAA
>NW_022639559.1:896534-898760 GCF_010583005.1 Odontomachus brunneus | reverse complement strand
TTTGGCCGTAGGGGAGCAGCTCATAGTGGATGATTCCCTGCCAATCCCACCAAACACACAGCAAAGCCTTCCTTACCGTCAATCCTGGCTTGGCCACCGTTTGCGCCGGCTCACCGCGTTTCGACCACGACCGTTTTCGCTTGACGTTGTCGTAAGTGACCCATTTTTCATCACCAGTCACCATCCGCTGCAGAAAGGAGTCGATTTTGTTGCAATTCAGCAGCGATTCGCAGATGGAAATTCTGTCCATGAGGTTTTTTTGCGTTAACTCGTGTGGCACCCATACATCGAGCTTCTTTTTGTATCCAGCCTTATTCAAGTGGTTCCAAACGGTTTTTTGTGCAATGTTTAGCTCCTGGGCAATCGAAACAGTGCTTACATGACGGTCGGACTCGACGATTTCCATTATTTTATCGACATTTTCGACAATTGGCCTTCCAGAGCGTGGTGCATCTTTGACATCAAAATTACCGGAACGGAATCGACGAAACCAAAATTGCGCGTGATTGGCTGTTATAGTATCATATTGGTCCTGTTACAGGACCATAAACACTATTCACATTTTCAGCCACCTGGCTTGCGTTTTCGCCTTTATTGAAGAAAAACTGTAAAATATGGCGTATTTTCTCTTTGCTGGTGTCCATCTTTGACGCGCGCTCAAACAATACTGAGTCAAACAATCACAAAACTGTCTGAGAAGTTTTTTTAGTACGAAATCTTATCTTTCTAACGCCATCTAGCGTAAACCGATCGCACTTATACAACGCGAGATACACATTACTAAAGCCATCTATTGGAAAAATAATGGATTTCTTTTTACTACACCTTATATCTTGTAAAATAACGAAATTTGTCAGAAAAAAACTTTTTTATTAAAATCAGAATTGGAAAATAAGTGCGAAACATTTACAACAAATATAAAATATTTTATTAATCAATATGGAGTAGAAAATATTTACAATTCGAACTAGAGTGGATTCCAGTTAGAACTTCACGCCGGTCGTACTTTAGTAAATAAAGGTGCAAATAGAATCTGCAGTACAATCTGTATCAGCAACCACGCATAGTTACACAATACAGCCGACTATTTCCGCTGATGATAGACCATCTTTTGATCGTATTAAAAGAACCCACAAGAGCGTTTCCACGAATGTAGGAATCGTTATTTAACGCTCCTGACATTTATATAATGACTTCAAAGTCAGATAAATTAACATCAAATCATGTAAAAACCTGGTTGAGAGAAGTTTTCTTTCCAAATATTGCGTCACAATCCGTGTTATTATTAGATTCTTTGAGTGGATATTGTCCCATCATAATTGTTGAAACTAGACCAGATTCTGCAATAAATATTATGTTCCTAACAATATTATGTTCCTAACAATCCCGGCTGGCACAACGGGAAAATACAACCACTAGATGTATAGACTTCCGTTTGTGGAAAAATTTAATCAAATATTTCTCTGATATTGTTATGTTATTAAATCTTGCAATTGATCTTCATAATAGGAACAATATCTTGAAATTGCATTAACGCACCATCAATTCTCGTCACCCGGTTCCAAAATTTATTTGAATTTGAATGGTTCAAAAGTAGATATTTACAGAATAGACCGTTAGACTTTAAAACACCGGTTGATTTTTGTTTCAAAAAACATTTTAAAGTAAAATACGATATTTGTGGCGATACTGCTATAATTATTTGTTCTTTATGCAAATAATCACTTTGCATCATACATTTTTTCCATGAGCACCACCTTTGTAATGAATATGTGCCATAAATAAAACACCTTTATTTTCTGTGTGTGCAAATTCTGTATCAATTTTTCTTTATATTATATTAATTATATGATTTTAATAGAATATAATAATATTATAAATTGTTACAACATTATATAATTGTTGTAACATTATAAATAACATTATAAACATTATATATTAAATATATGCAATTGTCTATGTATTATTTTTTTACAATTCATTACATTCCCCTGCTTACAATAACGTATCTACCTACAGTATCCATCTACTTGGACATGTGCTAGGCGTGGCGCCTATAGCACGATATTATCACGTCGTTTCCCAACAATTTAATAGAAACTTCTAATATTATATATAGATGAATTTGGCATGAAATGTTCTACAATTTTTGTCCTTACAAAAATTTTTAAGTTTTTGTACGGACAAAAATTTTGCAAAGGTAATGAGTTAGGGGGGGGGGGGGGG
>NW_022639559.1:894341-896465 GCF_010583005.1 Odontomachus brunneus | reverse complement strand
GGGGGGGGGGGGGGGAGTTAAAAAATTTGACATTAAAAAAATTAAATATACCGTTGCAAAGAATGTTAAATACTGTACAACTTTTGTAGGAAACATTTTTCATATACCTTATATTTTTAGAAAATATTCAATAAAAATGAAAAAGTCCTTTTTTTTCAAGGAGTTGTTTCAACCCTTAAATCTCGAGTTTGGCAGATAAAAAAAATACGTCTAATAGTTTTTGATGCTTTACAACGTATCCAAAGCACATCAAAATAAGTCAGGGATAGTTCTGTTAGGTCCCTTATTAGATCTGACACTACGTGATAGGTCCGCGAGCAATTGTCCATTTTCTTCGCCGGCCGCGACGAGCCGTATGTCTAGAGATCCTCTAGTAAGAGATGCGCAACCTTTGCGTACGACGGGATTGGTCCATGCCGACTTTGCAAGAATATGGCGGAACCAATGAAATAATCGTATTTTATTGATAAAGGCGCGGTAAAGATAAATTAATTAAAATTCAAAATAAATTACGTAAACTGAATTTAATAAGTTTATAGATATGTAAAACAGAAAACCCTTTTGCTGCAGCATTTTTACAATTTGAAACGCAGCAGCCTGGCATTATATTTTACTTCAAATATCTCCTATGTGAATATAACTATGTTAAAATATTTCCAATTCTCACATGTATTTTACAATTTATGTGAAGTAATATTTTATTATAACATTGCATTAATATTACCTCAATTATCAGCAATATATTCTATATATATTAATCTTATATATACTACTGTGTCCAAAAAGTAAGACTAGTTTTCAATTTAAATCGCGCGGGTAAACCGCACATCATAAATATTTTTTTTCTAAGTTGACAGCATTGTGACAGACATCTGTGACAAATTTCATGTCAAAACATTCATTACTTTTTGCTTTATGCTTGGTTTTGTACGACGCTAAAAGTGCATTCGGCGATTTTTACAATGTCTAATTATATTAAGCAAAGAAGTTGCATTGAATTTTGTTTGCGGAATGAAATTTCGGGTGCAGAAACGTTCAGGATGTTGCAGAAAGACTTCGGGGACCATGCTTTGTCGCAAAGGAATGTTTACAAGTGGTATACACAGTTCAAAGAAGGTCGTGAAAGTGTTGAAGACGAAGAGCGTTCCGGACGACCATCAACTTTTACCGATGAACAACACATCAAGAAAATCGAAGAACTTGTGCTTGCTAATCGTCGAATGACTGTTAGAGATCTTGCTGATGCTGTTGGTATTTCGAAAGGATCTGCCAATACCATTTTGAGATATTGGGCCTGAAACGTGTAAAATCTCGACTAGTGCCAAAACATCTCAATTTCTTCGAAAAAGAGCGTCACATTAAGATCTGTGAAGAGATGCTTTCTGACTATTAATCGGTCATGAAACGGATTATTACTGGAGATGAGACTTGGATCTATACTTATGACCTGGAAACCACCGACCAATCCAGTGAATATTGTGCAAAAGGTGAAGCCAAACCGAAAAGATCGCGTCAAAGTCGATCAAAAATCAAGGTCATGTTGACAGTTTTCATCGATTATCGTGGTGTTGTCCATTCAGAATTCCTTCCACCCGGCCAAATCGTCAACAAAGAGTATTATTTGAGTGTTATGCGTCGTTTGCGTGAAGCTATTCGCAAGAAGAGGCCAGAATTGTGGGCAGACAATTCTTGGTTTTTGCATCACGATAATGCACCTTCTCACACTGCACTCGTCCTTCGTGACTTTTTCGCCAAAAATTCGATCCATATCGTTCTACAACCACCGTATTCGCCTGATTTAGCATTGTGTGACTTCTGGCTATTCCCGAAACTCAAAAGACCACTGCGGGGAAATCGTTTTGAGACGATAGAAGAGATACAACGTGAATCGCTACGCGCTCTGAAAGCCATTCCGGAAGGCGACTTTAATTCTTGTTTCGAGGACTGGAAAATATGTTGGCATAAGTGTATTGTGTCGGGAGGGGATTACTTTGAAGGCGACAAAATAGATTTGGAAGAATAACTAAATATTTTTTTAAATAAATAAAAACTAGTCTTACTTTTTTGACACAGTAGTATATATATATATATATATATATATATATATATATATATATATATATA
>NW_022639559.1:893723-894202 GCF_010583005.1 Odontomachus brunneus | reverse complement strand
TATATATATATATATATATATATATATATATATATATATATATATATATATTCATAAACATATCAACATGTCATACATGGAAGCCGCCATATTCTTGCAAACAACCGAAGTTTGCGCATCTCTTATTAGAGGATCTCTACGTATGTCCCGCCTGCAGCGCCGCGCGCTCTCATTTATCCAACTATTTTAACTAATATCTCGAGATTTTACGTTATTGTTTGAAAAATAACCTATACAATATTTGTTTACTTTTATCTACCTATATATTTCTTCTTGAACGCCTTATGCGGGACATCCTGTATGTATGTAGGTAGGTAGGTAGGTAGGTAGGTAGGTAGGTAGGTAGGTAGGTAGGTAGGTTGGTAGGTAGGTAGGTTGGTGGGTAGGTAGGTAGGTAGGTAGGTGGGTAGGTGGGTAGGTGGGTAGGTGGGTAGGTGGGTAGGTGGGTAGGTGGGTAGGTGGGTAGGTGGGTAGGTGGG
>NW_022639559.1:886340-889138 GCF_010583005.1 Odontomachus brunneus | reverse complement strand
TGTGTGTGTGTGTGTGTGTGTGTGTGTGTGTGTGTGTGTATAGGGTGTTCCCAAAAGGTGATACCAAATTTTAGGGTATGTAGTACTCGTTAAAACAAACTAAAAACTCTTAATGAATAGTATTCTAAAAACCTTTTATTTCTGAGTTATGAAGAATTTTGTTCTATGAAAAATAGAAAATAAATTAAATTTACAATAAATGTTTAATGTGCCTTCGGCTCATGTCGATATATTTCGGCATGTTTCGTCATTGAAGATTAAAGAGTCCAGGTTTATTTCGTATTTGTTGACAACAGTTTCCAAATCTCTTAGTCAATTCATTCACGGACGTCCGTATGTGACCACCTAATTACGCTGCGATTGTTGTTTTCAACTTTGGATTATGGACCATGTCTAGTTTTGTGTTATCTGAAAAATGGCTAATTTTTGCACAAATTCTGAAATGACGGATATTCATTTTATGTATGGCAGAGCAAAGGGCAATGCTTCAAAAGCAGCACGTTTGTATCATGCAGCTTATCCGAATCGCCGACAGCCAAGTAGAAGAATGTTTAGCAGCAAAATTCATCAATGCTTACGTGACACTGAAGTTATTTTCTATTTTTCACAGAACAAAATTCTTCATAACGAGTTTTTGGTTTGTTTTAACGAGTACATACCCTTAAAATTTGGTATCACCTTTTGGGAACACCCTGTATATATAGTCTAAATAAATATTTATAATATATATATCTCCCCTTTTAAGAGACATTATATCGCTTTGCACAAAATATATTTAGACATTACAAGTAACATAATAGTTTGTAACGCGACGTTTTCCGGAGTCCTTGCAGTCGGCACACGGACGCAGTACAAGTATAGCTAATAATCGGCCGGTTGGCGGATTGGCGAGACCTAACAGCTCACGAATCCAATGGGCGCCAGGTACGAAGGTCCGTACCCATTAATTCTAAGACCACTAAAAGATAGTCTCGCCGACGAGCGCAGCTCGTCCTGCGCCTGAACGGCTCGCGCGAACCGGCAGCTCAGTCCCGCTTTTGGTAAAGGGGCTGGTTCGCGACAAGTCGGAGGTGATCAAAAGATGCAGATATGAAAGTACTTGTAGAATATCGCAGTATAATATAACGATTTTATTTCGGCAGCGGATACAATGCTTGTTATTTCGGCAGCTTATAATATAAGAATAATATAATATAAGAATAATAATAATAATAATAATAATAATAATCCTTGCTTGCGTTCGCGACACGGGTATTCGGCAGCGCAATATAATAGTCATGACCGACGAAGGTTACGCCTACGGAGGCACTTGGCGGTGTGCTCGCTCGTCGGCACGTGCAACGGCGGATGTTCAGCAGATAATTAATATAAAAAATATAACCCGGAGCTCTCCTTGCTCGCGAGAGGGACGCGAACCCTCATCCTCGCCCGTGTGGATGGCCGAGCCCTCTCCGACGCGTCAGCTGGCCCGCGACCCGAAACACCAAAATACTCTACATTCCCTTTGGAACGGTCTCATCAAATTAGTCGCGGAATAGACGCAGTCGATTGCAGGCAGCGGCGATCCCTCCGGGTTCAAAAACAAACGCAGCGAAACGGCAGCGGTTTTACGGGTCCTTAGGTCGTTGTCGTAGTTTGCGTCGCTATCGGCTTTGCGGATGATACGTTTCCAAGTCAGATAACGAGAGCTCTCGTCGGAACCCGGCTTGAATCGCTCTCCTCAACAGCATTCGGCCCTTGATTGACTAATTGAATCTCCCAGTTTTCGGCTTTGTTTGTGGCGACAGCTTTGCCTTAGTTCTAGTTTCGGCAACTTATCGGTCGTTCCGACCTTGGAGCTTCGTCTTGTCGGTAGTCGTTGTTTCTTTCGATTCCTCCGAGCCTCGCGGCGTCTTCGCTTGGCTCAGAGGATCCGGGTCGCGAAGGATGCGCTCACCGGCGTCGCTCAGGCTGCGACTGTCCTCCGCTCGTCCGCAGTGTCCGTCGACTCCATCTTCGCGGCTTCCTTACGGCAGCTCGTGATCGGTCTACGTCGGCAACTTTTCCTCGACATCCAAGGTCCTTGTCGATCACTCTAGGCTCTGGCTGAAACATGCCTGCTTAATTTGGCCCGCCTTGTCGGTCTCTAATCATGATTAATATTCAGGGTTGGGAACGTTACTTTTTAAAAGTAACGCGTTACCGTTACCGTTACTTGCGGTAAAAAGTAACTCGTTACCGTTATTTGAAAAGTAACGATAGAAAATCGTTACTTTCCGTTACTTTTGTAAAAAAAAAAGTTAAAATCGGCTTATAAAACGAATAGTAAGAGAGACAGTACATAAATTGTACATATATAAAGACAAAATATAAGTTATTTAAGCGGAAAGCACACATTCTTGTATAACGACATAAAACTCATTCTACATTAGTCGCAAATCGCAAGGTCGCAAAGAAATTGACTAATCATAGTCGATTGTTCTTCTTGCGATCGAAGAATAATCAATTATGATTGGTCAATTTCCTTGCGATTTTGCGATTGTGAGCCATTTTGAACTTCGACAATCTGAGGTCAGATTCCTAAGGGTTAAGGGGCGCCGCACACGAATTGACATAACAGTAACGTAAAACGTACCGTAAAAATGGACCAATTACAATCGAGTATTCACAAAAATGGCGATCTTACGGTTCGACGATACTCAAAGTGATTGGTCAATTCTTACGGTTCGTTACTGTTATATCAATTCGTGTGCGGCGTTCCTTAACCCTTTCCGGCATAGTGTACCGTATACTGGACACTTTTTTGCCCTTAGTTTTTT
>NW_022639559.1:885927-886152 GCF_010583005.1 Odontomachus brunneus | reverse complement strand
AATAATTAATAAGCTGAAAATAAGGTCTAAGGTTTTTGGAGTCGCTGATTACGAATCCGGAGTCAGATTTTCAAAATTCAAAATGGCGGATTCAATATGACGGACGAATTTTTAAAAAATTATCAGATTTCTATGAAACTTGGTATTTAAGGGTTTCTTGGGTTGCTAATTACGAATCCGGAATCAGATTTTCAAAATTTAAAATGGCAGATTTAATATGGCGGG
>NW_022639559.1:885696-885917 GCF_010583005.1 Odontomachus brunneus | reverse complement strand
AGGTAGGTAGGTAGGTAGGTAGGTAGGTAGGTAGGTAGGTAGGTAGGTATAGTATGTATGTATGTATGCACACACACACACACACGCACACACACACACACACACATGTGTGTGTGTGTGTGTGTGTGTGTGTGTGTGTGTGTGTGTATAGGGTGTTCCCAAAAGGTGATACCAAATTTTAGGGTATGTAGTACTCGTTAAAACAAACTAAAAACTCTTAA
>NW_022639559.1:881005-885686 GCF_010583005.1 Odontomachus brunneus | reverse complement strand
TCAAATTTTCAAAATTAGCATCGTTAGCTCTGGGTAACGCTAAAACGAGATTTTAGCGAGAGAATATTTTCTACCTTTTGAAAAGACTCATTTTTTACATGTTTGGCACATTACATTGGGTAAAAAAAATTTACTCTTGATTTTAGATTCGTAATCAGCTGCCAAAAAGATCTCCGCCAACTAATTTTGAAGACCTAAAACACATTTTTTATATTTCTTGGTCTTCTGTATTGGATCAAACGTTTTGAATTTTGAAAATTTGATATTTGATTCGTAATTCCCTTATAGAAATATCATACTAAGAATCATTGATAATTACTTATTATCCAGTATTTTTAATACTGAAAATAAGTGATTATCTATGATTTTTAGTATATTTCTATAAGGGTTAACGACCCTAAAAACCGTCGAGTAATGATTTTCATGATATTTTATCCACTTTTTAACATGTTTGTCCACCATTTTGGATCCGTCATTTTGAATTTCGACAATCTGAGATCAGATTCATAATCAGCGAACCAAAAAACACTAGATACTAGGTTTCATACAAATACTATAATTTTCTAAAATTCGTCCGCCATATTGGATCCGCCATTTTAAATTTTGAAAATCTGGCTTCGGATTTGTAATCAGCGATTACCAAAAACCCCTAAAGGTACATTTATCTGTGCAATTAATTTGATAGAGAAATGTATGTCGCAAAGGGTTAAGAATGAGAACTTGACGTGGTCTACAATGAGAACTTAAGACATAAAATTTAAGCTTTAAGTCCTAAGCCGTAAAAAGTTGACCAATCACAGTCAATTATAAGAAAAATAATTGATTGTGACTGATCAATTTCTTACGGCTTAGAGTTTAAAGCTTAAATTTTAAAGTTTAAGTTCTCATTGTAGAGCACGCTTTAGAGGCTTTCTACAATAAGCAATAAGTTTTAAGTTGCAATAAAATTGACCAATTACAGTGGATTATTCTTCTAATAGTCGACTATAATTGGTCAATTTTGTTATGACTTAAGATTTATTGCTTATTATGGGCTTTACGAAAAGCATATTAATTGTTTATCGTGTGCAAACTTTCGTCGCGTGGCAAGTGTTGCCGCGTTCTGTGTACAAAAGTCATTATAGTAAAAAAGTAACGATACAAGTAACGATGAATTTTGTTACTCGTTACTAAATAAAATGTAACGCCGTTACTTTTTCGTTACTGATACAAAAAAGTAACGGCGTTACCAAATTGTTACAAGAAAAAAGTAACAAAATAGTAACGTCGTTACAAGTAACGCGTTACTTCCCAACCCTGTTAATATTTATAGAAACAATTCACATGGGATATCCGGTCTCCAATATGCTCCTCTCAAGGATTCCTTCTCCCAAACAGAAGCAACAAATCTTCCCTGGTGCTGGTCTTCGTTCTTCTCGACCTCTTGATGACCGTATTTTTATACCAAAAGTAAACGAGAGCTGCACAGGTTCGCGTCCTGTTCGCTTCACGACTAGGACGCAACATTCGCGTGCAGCCGGGAAGCTCGTTTTTAGGCTTCTTCATTATTTTCCGAGTGACGAGCAATATTTCAATTTTTTGTTTTTTTCTCTTTATATTCCTTGAAAAGCAATAATGTAATAAAGATATGTTGCATTAGGGCTAATTTATATAAAATAAATTTTTTGTTAATTTTTTTATGAAATAACCACCACTTAAAACTGATAAGAAGTTACTTTATATTATACTATATTCTTGATAACATATGTGAAAATCAAAGATATTAGAGATGGCATCAGTAATATTTATCAAAAATGCGTCAAATATAAGGTGTAGATAAAAGATTCATTTTATCTATTAAGAACTGATCTTATCAGTTTGACCTTGAATAGTGTCGCCAAGGCCAGGACAATATCACCTTAAATTTTTTAAATACATTTTATTTTTACCTTTCCTCAGGCCTTTTTAAAACAGTATAATTTTTAAAATAACTGTTTTTTTAAAATAACTGTTTTTTAAGATAACTGTTTTTTTTTAATAACTGTTTCGAAGTTATATCGAGCTTTTTACGATAAGATGTCTAGCCTACGAAAACAAGATTGGAGGGTAATCCCGCCAACAAAGGCAAAATCAGTATTTGTCTATCTAACTAACAACCCAGCGAGAAATGACTCATCGTGTCGACGTCGATCGACGAGTCATTTCTCGCTGTGAAAGGGAGGGGGACCGCACGTATCTGTTGTCACAGTTTTTGATAATGTTTCTTTGGGTTATTCTATAACATTAATGTACATTCTGTGCAAAAGGATTTTTGTCAACATCTCTTCGTTTTGGAGAAAAAAATAATTTACGAGTGCCTTATAGGTCAAGCATGTGACGAAATTTACAAGTACTTCAGTAGCCACGGCGGTTAAAGCACAGTGTGTGATCCTTTTAGCTCAGGTTCAATCTCAGGGCCATCCTATTTTTTTTCGTTTTATTGTTGTTTTCTTCACTCAAATTGTATAAGACAAGAGTACAATGAACACAAAAGTACAAAAAAGGAATATATTATGATTGATGATTATAAATAAAAAAACATTAAAAAATGTGTTATATGCAATTATATTAAAATTAAAATTATGTTAATCTTATGCTTAATTTATATTTGACACTATTTTTCCATCCTCTGAAATTTTATATATTATTGTTTTACTTTAGAAAGAAGGAGACTAAATGCTTATAGGCAATGTGCCCCATTCCAAAGCAGAGATATCAATAAAGTAGGTACTGTTTTAAAGATCTTGACAAGCTGAAAATTTTGGTATCTCAAGTTGATCCTATTTTTCGTTCCAGAAATCTGATTTCCATTACGGTTTTTAATTTATAAAAAATGTTAGCGTTGAAATTTCGGAACGAAAGTTGAGAGTGCCTACTTTTCAGAAAAAATATATTATTTTGATAAAGTGCCAAATAATCAGAAATGCAGATGTTCCAGTTGGAATTATCAAAATTCCAATTGGAACACCTGCATTTCCGGTTATTTGGCACTTTATCAAAATAATATATTTTTTCTGAAAAGTAGGCACACTCAGCTTTCCAACGTGCTTTTGATCGTTCCAAAATTCCAACGCTAATATTTTCTATAAATTAACTATAATGGAAACAAGATTTTTTGGATGCTGTATTTTTGGAACGAAAAATCGGATTAGGTACTAGTACAGCACTAGCAATACAACGGCTTCTATCTGAATGATAACCTGGATTCATAGCTCGTGCCAGATCTTTTTCTTTTTTTTGGTAAGGCAGAGGAAATGCTTTACGCATACCCCCAGGAAATACGGGACTTTCCCAGGGGTAGTGTGGGACTCTCCGTCCCAGGAACTAACCGCTGGGGGGGCCTACCCACTAAAACCTCTGCCGGGCGGGAGCGGTGCACTTGGACACAGTACAATTGGACACGTTGCAAATGGACACGTTGCAAATGGACACGGCATTTGACACACAGTTCAATTGGACACGTTGCGTTTGGACACGAAAGAAAATGCACGTCGTTCAGTTACACACCGTTCATTTGGACACCGTTCAGTTGGACACCGTTTACTTGGACACAGTTCAGTTGGACACCGTTTAAGTGCCCACAGTTCACTTGGACACAGAAAGATGCTCACTGTTCACTTGGACACCGTTCACTTGGACACCGTTCATTTGGACACCGTTCACTTGGACACCGTTCACTTGGACACCGTTCAGTTGCCCACTGTTCACTTGGACACAGAACGATGCGTGCTGTTCATTTGTACACCGTTCACTTGGACACCGTGGAATTGCTTGTCTGTTCACTTGGACACAGAAGGGTGCGCACTGTTCACTTGGACACCGTTCATTTGGACACTGTTCACTTGGACACCGTTCATTTGGACACCGTTCACTTGGACACCGTTCAATTGGACACCGTTCATTTGGACACCGTTCAATCGCCCACTGTTCACTTGGACACAGAAGGATGCGCACTGTTCATTTGGACACCGTTCACTTGGACATCGTCCAGTTGCCTGCTGTTCATTTGGACACAGAATGATGTGCACCGTTTATTTTATCATCATTTAATTATGTATCGTTTGTTTATGCAATGGATATGCAACTGATGAGAAATAAAAAATAGTTTTGTAGAAAATATTTGTGTTTTTATTTCGTTTTTATCACATCCAACCACAACGCCATATGCCTAGAGATATTCTAGAGACTCTATAAACAACGACATATGATTGGATGTGTCCGTTTGTCAATGTGCGCATCTGGGACTCACTCCGATTTTCGTACTACTATTTGTGATGTAGAGTGTAAATTGTGGTTTTGATAATTATTTAGTTTAGCGGCAACACCTCCGATTTCGATGAAAATAGACTCAATCGACACGTTTTTGTATGCCAAACAACTTTTTCCTCTGACAAAATCGTCGCTCTCTACTGCGAAGCGAGATATTAATAAACAAAGTTGAGGGCGTGTTAGCTTAGAAAATCTATCATATCATTTATCGGGAACGGTGCACTTGGACACGGTGCATTTGGACACAGCCAATCACAGCACCGTGTGATTAGAGACATTTGTAGGGTCCCTTGGAACAGCGACTTGTGATTGGACTGTGTCCAATTGCCCCGTGTCCAACTGATATACACCCCATTTATCTCTAGTTATGTAACTGGGGGGCTTCGTCTCCCAG
>NW_022639559.1:880647-880799 GCF_010583005.1 Odontomachus brunneus | reverse complement strand
CCCCCCAATTACATAGCTAGAAATAGATGGTATGACAGATTTTCTAACCTAATACGCCCTCAACTTTGTCTATTAATATCTCGCTTCTCAGAAAAAAGAGCGACGATTTTGTCAGAGGAAAGAGTTGTTTGTCATGCGAAAACGCGTCGATT
>NW_022639559.1:879949-880344 GCF_010583005.1 Odontomachus brunneus | reverse complement strand
TGCCGCTAAATTAAATAATTACCAAAACCACAATTTACCCACGTTCTACATCACAAATCGTAGTACGAAAATCGGAGTGAGTCCCAGATGCGCACATTGACAAACGGACACATCCAATCATATGTCGTTGTTTATAGAGTCTCTAGAATATCTCTAGGCATATGGCGTTGTGGTTGGATGTGATAAAAACGAAATAAAAACACAAATATTTTCTACAAAACTATTTTTTATTTCTCATCAGTTGCATATCCATTGCATAAACAAACGATACATAATTAAATGATGATAAAATAAACGGTGCACATCATTCTGTGTCCAAATAAACAGCAAGCAACTGAACGATGTCCAAGTGAACGGTGTCCAAATGAACAGTGCGCATCCTTCTGTGTCCAAGT
>NW_022639559.1:879214-879918 GCF_010583005.1 Odontomachus brunneus | reverse complement strand
TGAACGGTGTCCAAGTGAACGGTGTCCAAGTGAACAGTGAGCATCCTTCTGTGTCCAAGTGAACAGTGGGCACTTGAACTGTGTCCAACTGAACGGTGTCCAAATGAACGGTGTGTAACTGAACGTCGTGCATTTTCTTTCGTGTCCAAAAACAACGGTGCCCAAAAGTTTCGTGTCCAAACGCACCGTGTCCAATTGAACCGTGTGTCAAGTGCCGTGTCCATTTGCACCGTGTCCATTTGCAACGTGTCCAATTGTACTGTGTCCAACTGAATGCCACTCCTGCCGGGCCCCTTGCGGCCATCGCGAGGGCGCCCTGGGAACCGCTTGCGCATACTTCCGGAACGCCCTCAGCCGTCGAGCGGGAAAACCTAAACCCGCCCCCTTCCCGTGCCGGGAGGGAATTTCCCACCTGGCCCGTACCACCAAACCTTCACGACCGAACGTGGGCCCTCCCATCCGGTCGTACCATTTCCCTTAGGGGCGCTGCTGGCCGGGTCCGGTCCCGTCCGGACCCGGCCCGCCTCTACGCTCCTGACCTAGGTTGTGGGGAGGGGGAGACATTATACTCCTCCGCCGCTCTCGGTCAGGAACCTCCACTCTCGGTGAGGGGGGGTGAGCGGCCTGAGAATCCGCCCATGCGGATCGGCCGCCCTGCCTTCTCCCGGACGCGCCTAGTCTGACTCCTTGTCACGGGGGGGGGG
>NW_022639559.1:863133-879198 GCF_010583005.1 Odontomachus brunneus | reverse complement strand
GGGGGGGGGGGGGATTCGCGCCTTGCGACGCGTTTCTCCCGCCCGACCAGGCGCCTCCTATCTCCCCCTCGCCGGGCCTTCCGGCGATCGCCGCCAGGTGGACCTGGCGGCAGTGGGAGGAGCGGCACACCCGCAGGTACCCCGGAGGAGGGAACGCCAACTGTGACGTCCCCTTCCCGCCCACGGGTGTGCCGCCCTTCTATCCCGCGCTGCTCGTGCCAGATCTGGTCCAACACTGGCCACCGACATCAGTCCACTGTCGCATACTAGTATTAATCCGACACTGCTCAGATAGCACAAAAAATATTTATATATATTTTTCTTTTTTTTTCTTAAATTTTCCACTTTACTGTTTTATGTGCTATTTAATTCAATTTAAATTGTATTTCGAAAATTTGCTTACCATTGCTGAGAACCTGGGACCTCTGGTTCTTAAGTCGTTTACCTTACTTATTGCACCACTGCCACTTTGACTGAAAAATGCTTTGTATTGTATATATATGGTATATATCCATATGCGAAAACAAACAAGTATATTTAAAAAATATTTATTTATTTTTAAAGTATATAAAATACAAATAAATCATTTTATAAATTTAAATAAATTGTTTTCTGATAATAAAAAAAACTTTAATTTGAAACACAAAAAAGATATTTTTAATATTAGAAAATAATTTATTTAAATTTATAAAATGTTTACTTGTATTTTATTTACTTATAAAATAAGCAAATATTTAATTAAACACAGTTTTTACATTTTAAAAAACTAATTTTCTTCTTGTAAGGAAATTATTTGCTTATTCTTATATATAGATATTTTAAATCAAAGAAATAATTTTTTCTCTAGAAATTTATAATTTTATAGCCATTTTATAAATTTAAAGAAATATTATGGTAAATATTTATCTTTACACAGCCAGCTATAAATGATTTCCGAGTAACCTTGATGTTAATCTCGACCGAAAGAGGTCAATTGACCTTTATCGGCGCTCATTGTTTGTTAAAAAGTTATTAACAAAAAAGTTTTAGAAGTTGAATGTAATTTTCGTACACAGTGTATATGGAAATATGGTAAACAGTACACGAATATGCGCGAATAGTAATAAAAAACACATACACACACACACACACACACACACACACACACACACACACACACACACACACACACACACACACACACACACACACACACACACACACACACACACACACACACACACACACACACACACACACACACACACACACACACACACACACACACACACACACACACACACACACACACACACACACACACACACACACACACACACACACACACACACACACACACACACACACACACACACACACACACACACACACACACACACACACACACACACACACACACACACACACACACACACACACACACACACACACACACACACACACACACACACACACACACACACACACACACACACACACACACACACACACACACACACACACACACACACACACACACACACACACACACACACACACACACACACACACACACACACACACACACACACACACACACACACACACACACACACACACACACACACACACACACACACACACACACACACACACACACACACACACACACACACACACACACACACACACACTCACTCATACACTGTTCGCCGGCACGCGCGCTCGTTCACCCGCCCGGGCGGACTCGCGATGTATGCGTGTATTCGTATTATATTTGAAGTTTTATAAACACACACTTTTCCTTAATAATATAAACACGACTTATATTTTATGGCAATCGCTTGTAGTTTCCGAGATATTAATAAAAAAGGTACTTGTCTCGTTCGTGATAGGCCGTGTCAGATAAATGTGTAACTGGGAAGCTACGTCCTCCAGACCCCCGGCACCGCGGCGGGAGGAGGTCAAGTCTGTTGTACTTAAGCTAAAGAGTGAGACTTTCTCACAAAAGTGTGAGAAAAAGTGTGTATTTATAAAATTTTAAATATAATAGAGGAACATACGCACACACTGCGAGCCCGCCCGGACAGGCGGGCAAGCGTGCATGCCGGCGACCAGTGTGTGTGTGTGTACGTAAGCACGTACGGCTGGCACCTTCCTAGCCTACAATTCCATGTTTTTGTATATACAGTGTCCAAAAATTACATTCATTTTATGCAAATTTTTTGTTAATAACTTTTTAATAAACAATGAGCGCTGATAAAAGTCAATAGCATTGACCTCCTTGAAGGTCAATGTCAACATAAAGGTTACTCGGAAATCATTTGGAGCTGGCTGTGTAAAGGTAAACATTTACCAATATTACTTTATATTTACATGTATAATATTACATGTTTTGTAATTTAACAAATATTTTTTTATAATTTAACAAATATTTTTTTCAGTTAAGAAATTATATTTAACAAAATATATTTCTTTAATTTTAAGAATTTCTTTTCATTCTTTCATTTCAATTTCTTTCTTTTGTATATTACCAATTTAAATTTCGATTTTCTTATTTCCTCGTTAACTTAATAATTATAAATAATTATATTTATTTTTCATGTAATATTTATAGAAATATTTACACACACACGTACACAAAATATTACTACAAATATTTATTTTCTATTCACTATAAATATTATATAAAATATTTAATCTATATTTTAATAATATTTTGAACAAAGATACTTTTTCCTTTATGTGTATTTAAAATATTTGTAAAATATTTATATCAAATTTTTTAAAAGTAATTCGAAATAAACATTTATAAATACTTATAAATATTGTGTGCTGTCTGGGTGGTCGTTGGCATTTATTTAACACTAGTAAACTTAGTCTAATAAGGTAAAAATACCTTAACTCGGACATATTTCTAAACATAGGTATTGTTATTATGGCTAACAGAACTCTGGTTCATATTTGACTACCGTATGTTGGGCAAATACCGACATTCATTATAATGCCAGACTATTCAATGGCCAATTATCAACCAGTGCTGGTCGAGTACTGGCTAACAGAACTATGGTTCAGAATTGGTTGTCGTATGTTTGCGTCAGCGCTCGTTATAAAGCCAGTCTACAATGGCCAAGCATCGAGCAGTACTGGTCGAGTACTGGCTGACAGAAGTCTGGTTCATAATTGGTCGCCATATGTTGGCCAAGCATCGGCGCTCGTTACAACGCCAGACTTCAATGGCCAAGCATCGACCAGTATCAACTCAGTACTGGCTGATAGACTCCAACTGCCAGATAAGTGCCATAGCTCCGGCAAAACACTGGGTTTGTTTTAAGTCCGGCAAACCCTATATGGGCAGGTACGTGCGGTCCCCTTGTAAGACATGATCGGCATGATTCAATCTACTACGCATGTCTGCATGATATTACGCATTCTCTAGATGAACTCGTTAGCTCGGAAAAACTAATGATCCAACAATCCAACAATCTCGAGCCGTTGCGATATCTACTCATTTGTAATATTGTAAGACTTTTTTTCACAATCCCGTATTTTGAATCCCTATTATTGTTGCATTAAGTACTTGTTTTATTTTTTGTTCTCTTAACCAGAGTTGAATAGTAACTAGTTAAAAAGTTAAAAGTTTACTTAAAAAGTTAAATAGCTTTAACTTAGTTACATTTTATCGGTAACTATTAATTTTTAATACAATTATCTCGAAGTTAACCGTGCCATTAAGGTGTCGCGAGACATTGAAAGGCTGTTCAGTGCAAGAGGCTCATTTTCGACAATTTTTGAGCAAAATATCCAATAAAAATTTTGAAAAAACTTTCCCAGTAAGCAAGAAATCATTAATACAACGTTACTACAATGATATTCAAGAACCTATTAAGAGTGTGCATTAATTTTAAAGGATTTTTAAGAAATGGCGTAACCAATACTATATCACTAGAAACCCTTTAATAAGAGTCACGAAATAACGTCCCCGATTCTGATTGGTGCCGCCATTTTTTCAGCTAAAGTAATAGATATATGTAGTAAAATTGTTCACGCCACTGTAATATTCTATATTACAAGATAACCTTAACTGAAATATATAATGGTTTTGTGTAGAGAGTTTTGTGATTGGGTTGTGGAAGCTTTAAATATAATATTACATTATTTTGCGCAAAATATTATATGATTATAATGACTGGATGTTCCGCAATCAATTGCAATAATTCATCGAAGAAAGGCTACATGAAAGTTTTTCCCCGCGATCCTAAACGAAGAGCACAATGGGCAACTAATGTAGGACGAAAGAATTGGAGCCCAACCAATTCTTTTTATCTCTGCGAGGTTGTTTTCGGCACACATCCAATCTTATTTAATTTTTCAAATAAAATAATGTATACTTTTAAATTTGTTATTTTATATTATAGGTTCATTTTGAACCAACAATGTGGGAAAAGAGAAGTGATGGTCTTAAGAAATTAACACCTTATGCAGTACCTACAATTTTTGGATTTTATTTAAAAAAGAATGAAAATCAAAATAACAATAGTAATGATAGTGCTATGGACTGCTATGGAACTGCTATGGAAGAAAATTCTAATCAGACATCTGAAACGCAACTATTTACAGTAAGTGTGATTTTATTATATAATTATTAAAATAAAATTTGTTATATGCAGCATACATACAGTTAGTTGCTTAAACTAGGTACTACAAAACACTCCATCTACAAATTATGACGGGCAAGAATTTAAGGACAAGAAAGTATCATTTTCATCTAATTCGGGTACTGCGATGCAAACTGAGGAGCCTCAAGTTTCCAGCACAATGCAAATTGAGGAGCCTCAAGCCTCCAGCACAAACTTTAACCCACCTATCTTGAATCAAGCTCAGAATATGATTCCTACACAAGATGTACGAAAGGACACAAAAATGTTATTAAATAAACAAGCAATGGAAAACGCAATGTTAAAAAGACAATTAAAAAAATTAAGAGACAATTTTAGAAAGTTAAAAAAAAAATGAGAAAAATTCATACAAAATTAGACTAAAACAAATTTTTACAGATGATCAAATTCGTGCTTTATTAAGAAATTCTAACAGACCACGACATTGGTCCAATGATACTATTATCAAAGCATTACAACTAAAATTTGCTTGTGGTGAACGTAGTTATGAAGAATTAATAAGACAAAATATACCTCTACCAAGTATTTGAACGCTTCAAATGAAATTACAAGAACTAAAATTTTCAAGTGGTATATTGGATGAAATGTTTGAATTTTTAAAAATTAAAGTATCGCAGTTTGATGATGAAAAAGATAAAGAATGTTCTCTTGTTATGGATGAAATGAACATTGAATCAAGAAAGGTGTATGATACATCAACGAATTCTTTTTTGGGTAGCGTCACATTGCTTAATCATACAGGTATAGCAACGCACGGTTTGTTTATGCTAGGCGGTTTGACTTCTAGATGGAAGCAAATAGTTAGTTATTATTTTACAGAAGATGGTTTTGATGGAGCCATCTTAAAACCAATTATTTTACAGATTCTTCATAAAGCAGAATCAATCAATTTACACGTAAATAATATTACATCCGACATGGGGCCCAGTAATATTGCATTATGGCGAGAATTGGGGATAACAGCCGGGCGTTATTCATCAACTGTCAATAAAATTCAGCATCCATGTGATTCTAAGCGACATTTGTATATTGTTGCTGATACAGCACATCTTCTTAAGAACTTAAAAAGTTGTTTGTTAAATGATAAATATATTACAATTCCTTTTACAATACAAGAAAAATATAAGTTGCTTACAAATATAGTATATGGTAGTCATCTTGATCAATTACTTGCTGAACAAAAAGATTTAAGTTTTTTATTAACGTCAAAACTATGTTAATTTGATATAAATTGTGGAAATTAGTTTAAAAAAATGCGTGTAAATTCAACAAAAAATATTTTAAATACAAACGTTAGTAGTGCTTTAGAATTTTTAGCAAATGAGAATAATGCTCCTCAATATTTGACAACAGCATAGTTCATAAAAGTAATAGCTAAATGGTTTACGTTAATGACTGCAAGACATTGTTCTGTAGTTCTAGAAAAGTTACACATAGAAAAGTTTGAGGAAAATGTATCCTTCTTATATAAATTTATTGAACTTTTTAAAAATTTAACTGTTGATAAAAAAGGCCAGTTCAAACCTATACAAAAAGGAATAATTATTACTACCACATCCATTTTAGAGCTTACTAATTATCTGCTCTTGCAAGAAAGAGCATTTAAATTTGTTTTTACTGGTCGTTTGACTCAAGATTGTGTGGAAAATCTTTTTTCAGTAATTAGATCAAAGAATCCTGTTCCTAACGCTTTACAATTTAAAAATAATTTAAAACTTATTTCTATTTCTTTATATGTACGATATATGTCACGAAGCAACTATGAAGAAGATGACAGAAATTATTTAACTGGCTTTTTAGATGTTCTTAATTCAAAAAAGAAAGAAGCATTTGCTGATAGTGGTACAAATATTAGTGATCTAAATATAAATGTAGAAGAAATTCCTATTTTTAATAATATGGAAATGAATATATTATATAGCATAGCTGGTTATATAATACACTGTTTGCAAAAAACTTCTACACTATGTAAAAATTATATTCGATCCGTTTATAATAAAAAAGGCGAAATACTTTATTATTCAAAATTAGTACGAATACGCTGTTTAAAAAAAAATACGTTATTTTTTGTTAATCGAGATACGTTTAATATATTTTTATAAATGGAATATATATTCCGACAATATGAGAAACAAATAAAACTTACATCATATGTGAATATTAAAGTACAGTTAGAAAAACTATTTTTCATTTATATACAGTGCAATTTTGTACCTGATTGTCATAAATTAAAAGAAAAGATTTTTAAAAGGTTCGCTGTGTTTAGATGTAAGATTGCGTGTAAAAAATACAAAGAACAGAAAAAACGATACTTTAATAACAAAACTATGGCAATGCATACTATATAAAGTAATATATATAAAAAATATATGTATACATGTATAAAAGATACGTATAAGATACATATAAAAAATGTATAAAAAAATAAAAGTTTATTATTTATGTAGTTTATATATTTTATTTTAAACATGTTATGTTTTACAAATTAAATTCCGCGGCATGAATTTTAGCTGAAAAATGGCGTCGCAACCTAGCCTTATTGCTTATTTCGTGACTCTTATTAAAGGATCTTTATATATCACATTAGGCCATATTGTTGCTACCTTCATGTCAAAGCACCATCATATGGCTTTAGTATTTAGTATGTCATTTTGCCGAAATGTAAACAACATTGTTTTTTGAGCATTGAATATGTCGAATTTTGTGCCAACAAACGCAATTTGCGGGAAGCTTTGCTTTTTTGCTTCCATTTGAAAAAAAATGCTGCTGGAAGTTAACAAATGCTGTCAGAAGCTTATGATGATTATACTCCATAGATTTCAACATGTGAGTACTGGTTTCGACACTATAAAAAAGGTGATTTTAACACGGAAGACAAGGAACGTCCAGACCAGCTGAAAAAGTTTGAAGATGAGGAAGTGGAAACTTTACTCGATCAAGACCCGAGTCAAACGCAAGAAGAACTTGCAGAATCATTAAATGTTGATCGATCAACGATTTCCAGACATTTCAAGGCCATTAGAATGATTCAGAAGCAAGAAAATTGGGTGCCGTACGAGTTGAAGCCGAGGGACGTCGAAAGGCGCAAAATGACCTGTGAATTGTTGCTTCAGAAACAGAGAAGAAAAAGTTTTTTGCGTTGTATCGTGACGGGTGATAAAAAATACGCTACGATAATCAAAAGCGCAAAAAATCATGGTGCAGGCCAGGCAGTTGATGAACCATCAACATCGATGGCAAAGCCGAATATTCATAACGCCAAGCTCATGCTCTGTATTTGGTCAGCTGAGTGTAGTGTATTATGAGTTGCTCCAACTCAACGAAACCATCACGCTACCAACAACAATTGATACAATTGAGCCGAGCATTGAAGCAAAAACGGCCAGATTACGCGAAAAGACACGACAAAGTGATTTTCCAGCAAGACAGCATATTGCTCGGCCACATATTGCAAAACCGGTCAAGGAAACGTTAGAAGCGCTTAACTGGGATGTCCTATCACACCCGCCGTATTCTCCAGATATTGTTCCTTCCGATTACCACTTATTTCGATCGATGACTCATGACCTGTCTGAGCAGCGCTTCCATTCTTTTGAGGATACCAAGAAATGGGTCGATTCGTGGATAGCCTCAAAAGATGTGTCATTCTTTCGACATGAAATCCACCTATTACCAGAAAGATGAGAAAAAGTAGTGCCTAGCGATGGACAATATTTTGAATGATCAATTTGTAACCATTTTTTTACAATACAGCCGTATTTTTACCAAAAAATCCTTTAAAATTAATGCACACTCCAAATATAATATTGTCAAATATGTAGGGTTTAATTTTGTGTTGAAAGAATCATTAAGAATATACTTTGACCGCGATTTGAAAGTTTCAATAATGTTGAAATAAGGTTACCATAACGTTTTAATCGTTAGAAATATTTTTAAGATGTTGCATTGATCTCAAATAAATGTTAAAATAACATTTGAAAAATATATTTTTTGTAATGTTTTTGAAACGTTTAAACAATATTCAGAAAAATGATATCACAAAATAACATGTGAAAAATATAAATACAATATTATTAAAAAATGCCCAAACAATCTACATGAAGTTAATGTTTCTAAACGTTAATTTAATGTTCCTTGCTCACTGGATTATTAAATTTAATAAGTATCTGTAAATAAAAGATGTTTCCAAATAAAGTATAGGTATATCTGTTTTTTATTTGTAAAACTGAAACCTTGAAGTCATGAAATGAAACAAATTTAACTTTTAATTATTTTTTATTATTTTTTTATTAACTTAACTTTTAATTCAATTAATTTCATTATGGATTAACTTTATCTTAACTAAGTTAAATTTTCAAAGCTATTAACTTTAACTTAACTTAGTTAAAAAAAAAAGTTAACTTACCCAACCCTGATATTAATTATTATTTTTTTTATTTTTGCTTTTTAAATTTTCATTTATTTAATACAATTACTCACCGCAGTTTAGTGGACTCAACTAAAATTTCTTTACTTCTTTCAATATTGTTTAGAAACAGTTTCAAACTAAGTTGTTTTGAGTTGCATTTCATTCTGTATTCATTATTCTGTAGCACTGTCTTTAGAGTAACTTTGAATTAATACAAGTATTAATTTATTCAGTTTGACTAATTCTTATCACTTCTGCGTATAAATATGCTACATCTTTTAGAACGTATATTTCTTATAATTAAAGAATACAGTGATTAAGATTATACAATGATAAAAGACGATTTTTTAATGCAACTTTTTGTAATGAGGAAATACTACCATTTCAAAATCTACCGTTGAGAGAACGATAAACTATTTTAATGAAATTAAAAACGTGAAAAATTGTGCAATGTCAGGTAAATTAGCATCAGATCTTATCCAGAAAAATCATTAGATGTTCTATATTTTTTATCAGAAATTCGCATGATGATCCGCAAGGTAGGACAACAACATGACAGGTTAAAAGTCATATAAATAAAAATATAAAAGAAATTTTTTGTGTTTAAAATATTGAAAATTAATAAATTTCATCATTATAAAATTTACTTTATGTAAGAGCTAAATGATGATGAGGCGTATTAAATTTTGTGAATTCATGGTGGAAAGAATAGACGAGGATCCTAACTATCTATCAAATATAATATTTTTAGATGAAGCAATATTTGAGTTAAATAATCATGTTAATCGTCACAATTGTAGATTTTGATTAGATACAAATCCTCACTGGATTTAAGAAGCACATATGCAGGATCTAGAAAAATTGAATGTTTGGACAAGTATTCTGAATAATATTTTCATAGATTTATTATCTATTCTTTATTGAAAGAAATCTAATATGAGAAAATATGAGAATATGTTAAGAAATAAAATAGTTCTAGTGATACAAACATGGGTGACAACTTTGAGTATACATGGTTTCAACAAAATGGTGTTGCGCCATATTACGGAAGGGACGTCCTGTAATTATCCGAACAGTGTTTCCTATCGATAGAGTAGAAGAGAAGAAATGGAAAATTCTGTTTCATCTTCCTACGATAACATAGCTTATTGTTAAACTATAGATGGTGGACATTTTAAATAATTGCTATAAACTTTTCCAATATTGCCTTTGTTGTCTGGATAATTACCGATTTTGCCTTTGTTGACTGAATCCACCACCGATTTTGCCTTCGTTGGATCATCTTCCGAACTTGTCTTCATGACAATAGACATCTCACCATAAAAAACTCAATTTCAAAACGACTTACTTAAAGTCAGTAAAATTATAATACTTGAAAAGATATGAAAAAGGGCTATAAGAATATACAATAAAAAAATAACCACTTAAAAAATTTAAAGTAATTTTGTTCTGACCTTGGCAATGCCATCAAAGTTTAAACTAATAAGTTTAATTAATAAGTTTAATCAGTAAATAAATCTTTTTAAACCCTACAACTTTTATCTAAAATGATTTTCTATAGAACTTATATTTTTCGAGATATTATGGATTTTTTCCTCATCTTGCATATTCCGCAAAAAAACAAATTTATAAAAAAACTAAAAAATGTTACAAAAAATAGGGACAAAGATAATGGTCCTCGGATATATAATTTGAAATTATCCGAATAAAAGCATTAAAATCAAAAAGTTCAAAAGTTGCATCAACTAAGAAAGCGGAAGTATGTTGTACAAAACATAGAATAAACAATGAAGCAAAAAAATTAATTTGATGTAAAAATATTTTTTAAATAAAAACTTGGGTATATTAAGTACAACATTCTTGTAACTTAAACCAAAAAAACTTTATATAAAAAGGCTTTAGCCTACCAACATATTAATAAATTCTGAAATATAAAATTTCGATTACATAAATATTAAATAAGAAAACATCTGTTAATTACATTAATCTAGTTATTTATCATTGTTAGTAAATTTATATTTTGTAAAATATGTATGTTATAAAAAATATTAAAATAATAAGCAAATTACTTCTTTTTCCTAAATTTTATAATATTAATTTACATTTTCAATTATTGTGAAATTTACCCTCACTAAAGAAAAACTATAAATACAAATATATTACAAAAACTATAAATATAATATATTACGAGAGAGTTATAGCGAGTTAGTTAAAACTAGTTGTAGTTGATTCTAAAATTAACCAATTTTGACTGAGCAAAGTTCAATACTCTTGAAGATTCATGTTTTTCGAACATAAACTAATCGGCTAAATTGACAGGAGATTTCATGAATTGGCTGTGCTTTGAATTTTAGCTGTAACATATATGGAATATACACACGTGCAAGTAAACTTTGCACGGATATCAATTTTCTCATAGGATGGTACCAGGAAAAATCAGTTTTTCGAACAGTCAATACTAATTGCACCAAAGTATTTATTCTTAGAATAAGTAGCAGCGAAGGCACTAAATTATATCAATATTTGTTCATTAATGATTATGTGTTACGAAAGTAAACTTAACATTTTTATCAGTAAGTGCCGTCTAGAATGAGAACAATTCGAGAGATTCTATTGTTGAGACATTTTTACAAATACGAACGTCGTTATATTTTGCGGCATACATATACAGAGGAAGTGTTATGTGTGAGTCTTTTACTTCACATTTTTCTTCGAAGCGTCTTCCATTTCTCTACAAATTCCTATTATGTGGAAATAACTCGATAACATAATGTAATTCTTCGTAAAGTATTTATCGCAAGGTCGATCGTTTTTGGCGAACTAACATCATAATAAGAAACGAATATGTTTTATTTAATATTGATACTATTATTCGACAAGCAAATTCATTTAATCGATCGAAAGCCTAAATATGACACTCGTTAATGACGGCACGACGAAAAAAATCAAAGCGGTTGCAAGCGATTGCATAGTCGCGTCCTACAATGCATGTAAAAATGTGCCGACGAAATATACAAATATTTGCTTTATTTTCGCTGATCTTTGACGAGAGGAACCTCTCTTTTCAATTTCTATTATGTGATTAGTCTTAATATTTGTTTCTTTTGAAATTGTTTGTCCGCTATTTATATAATTATACCGCGATTGATTTCGTCATGTGTATCTCTTTATAATATTAATTGCTATTTACACTCCCTCCCCCGTCGCCTCTTTCTCACCATTTCACTCCCTCAATCACTCATTTCCTTTTTTCCTCCTACTTTCTCACGCGCGCTCGCTCTATGTATGTTCGTGTATGTTTGTGTGTATGTTGTTATGTATGTAATATAAATATATAAATATATATATATATATATATATATATATATATATATATATATATATATAATTCTGACGGTAAGTACGATATTAGTGAAAACATCCTTGCTCCAATCTAGTTCAAATTTTATAAATAGACTCTTTTTAGATAAGGAATAAGTATTCCAAAAGAATTTTTAGCAACCCGAATGTAAAACTAATTTATATAATTATATATATTAAGGGATACACCTCGCCTTGACCTTAACATATATTGTAAGTATTACTCGTCTGAGTAACCTTACAAAAGTTTTAGTCGGCAATCATTGTTTATTAAAAAGTTACTAACAAAAGAAGAATACTTTTCTTAACATTTTCTATATTAATATATTTGTAAAAACGATTAACTGAATATACAAGAAATAGTATAAATATATTTTTTTTAATTATATAGGAAATAAGCAGTATATACATTTTCTATTAATTCCCTAAGTACATATAATTTATATTATCTAACAGTTAGCAGAATGGATCACTTTTTTTATTTCATACTCCAGATATTCACATATATGATCTATTAACATATTTTTTTTAATACCACCTCTACTTAGATAAGTTTGTGAAACACGCTATAATAATTCAATAATTTAAGCTCTATTCCAGAATTTACAAAATTCTTTAAATGATTTACAGTTTTATGAATATAACCATATTTCACTAAATTTATATATTCTTTCCAGCAATTAGTGTAACTTTCTATACTTCTGGCTACATGTTTCTGTATTAAGAGTAAAAATATACTTTCATGTTTATTTTTGGTACATAGTTCCAAACAATACTTGTATGTATATTATACAACACAATTATATTATTCTGTTATATCTAATATATATTTTTACATAATAAAAATATTCAATATTCAAGTAAAAAAAAATTGAAATTTACATAATATTAATGAGATATAATAAAGAGCATTGTACATTATACAAAATTTTATACAAAATTTAAAAATTTAAATACTGGCTTTTATAAATTTCTTTCAAAATCTTTTATCATATTAAATTAATAAATCCATTATATATTAAAACAAACAGTGAATATATTATATACTAAAGTAAACGAAAAATATAATATTAAAAAAAAAATACATATTTAGTTTTAAAAGAACACCTCCAAATGACTTTGACTATGATATATTGATATGTTAAAGTCACTCTTTTAAGTAACCTCCGCTATGAAAAAGGCGGTAAAATTGTTTAACTTAAAATTATAAATAAAATAATATTACACCTAATAATTTAATTCTAAACGCGTTTTTTGTCTTTTTATAATATTTTTTATCTTCCAAAATATTGATTGCCGTGGGGAAAGGTAGAAAGGCTTTGCCCTTCTTCCTTTTATATTCCTTCCCTCGTCTGCACCCCAAACTTTCCAAACTTGTTATTTCCTTAGCGTGCCATAAATGACCTTTTTTAAAAAATAGATAGGAAACATCAAAAACAGAAACCAGTTACAAATGAGTAGAGTTAAGAATATTATGCGCATTACTTAAGTTTTTTTTGTTAATAACTTTTGAATGAACAATGAGCGCCGACTAAAACTTTTTACATATTTTGCACTCAGGGACACAACTTGACAATTTATATAAAAATAAAAGGTATTGAGTGTTGGTCACTTAACCTAAAAATTTACCCAAATAAAAGTTTTGTAAATTAATTACATCACATTAAATTGTTGCTAAAATATTTTGCCTTACTAAATTGAGTCTACTATATACTAAAAATATTGTATCAATTAGCAAAGAGGTCCCTACATAAGGTTGAATTTTTAATAATGCATACTTTGTTTAAGAGCCTTTATCAATTTTTACAATCTAAAAAGAAATTTTAACTAAAATAAGAAAAATCCTATGAAAAAAGAAAATATAAAGGATGTCTAGGTATAGCTTCCGGAATGAAGCCGTGTCTTGAATCAGCGATATGCCGACGTTTCGCAAACGTTGCAGTTTGCATCATCAGGGCTGAGAACTCTGATACTGTATCAGTATCAGAGTTCTCAGCCCTGATGATGCAAACTGCAACGTTTGCGAAACGTCGGCATATCGCTGATTCAAGACACGGCTCCATTCCGGAAGCTATACCTAGACATCCTTTATATTTTCTTTTTTCATAGGATTTTTCTTATTTTAGTTAAAATTTCTTTTTAGATTGTAAAAATTGATAAAGGCTCTTAAACAAAGTATGCATTATTAAAAATTCAACCTTATGTAGGGACCTCTTTGCTAATTGATACAATATTTTTAGTATATAGTAGACTCAATTTAGTAAGGCAAAATATTTTAGCAACAATTTAATGTGATGTAATTAATTTACAAAACTTTTATTTGGGTAAATTTTTAGGTTAAGTGACCAACACTCAATACCTTTTATTTTTATATAAATTGTCAAGTTGTGTCCCTGAGTGCAAAATATGTAAAAAGTTTTAGTCGGCGCTCATTGTTCATTCAAAAGTTATTAACAAAAAAAACTTAAGTAATGCGCATAATATTCTTAACTCTACTCATTTGTAACTGGTTTCTGTTTTTGATGTTTCCTATCTATTTTTTAAAAAAGGTCATTTATGGCACGCTAAGGAAATAACAAGTTTGGAAAGTTTGGGGTGCAGACGAGGGAAGGAATATAAAAGGAAGAAGGGCAAAGCCTTTCTACCTTTCCCCACGGCAATCAATATTTTGGAAGATAAAAAATATTATAAAAAGACAAAAAACGCGTTTAGAATTAAATTATTAGGTGTAATATTATTTTATTTATAATTTTAAGTTAAACAATTTTACCGCCTTTTTCATAGCGGAGGTTACTTAAAAGAGTGACTTTAACATATCAATATATCATAGTCAAAGTCATTTGGAGGTGTTCTTTTAAAACTAAATATGTATTTTTTTTTTAATATTATATTTTTCGTTTACTTTAGTATATAATATATTCACTGTTTGTTTTAATATATAATGGATTTATTAATTTAATATGATAAAAGATTTTGAAAGAAATTTATAAAAGCCAGTATTTAAATTTTTAAATTTTGTATAAAATTTTGTATAATGTACAATGCTCTTTATTATATCTCATTAATATTATGTAAATTTCAATTTTTTTTTACTTGAATATTGAATATTTTTATTATGTAAAAATATATATTAGATATAACAGAATAATATAATTGTGTTGTATAATATACATACAAGTATTGTTTGGAACTATGTACCAAAAATAAACATGAAAGTATATTTTTACTCTTAATACAGAAACATGTAGCCAGAAGTATAGAAAGTTACACTAATTGCTGGAAAGAATATATAAATTTAGTGAAATATGGTTATATTCATAAAACTGTAAATCATTTAAAGAATTTTGTAAATTCTGGAATAGAGCTTAAATTATTGAATTATTATAGCGTGTTTCACAAACTTATCTAAGTAGAGGTGGTATTAAAAAAAATATGTTAATAGATCATATATGTGAATATCTGGAGTATGAAATAAAAAAAGTGATCCATTCTGCTAACTGTTAGATAATATAAATTATATGTACTTAGGGAATTAATAGAAAATGTATATACTGCTTATTTCCTATATAATTAAAAAAAATATATTTATACTATTTCTTGTATATTCAGTTAATCGTTTTTACAAATATATTAATATAG
>NW_022639559.1:859618-863123 GCF_010583005.1 Odontomachus brunneus | reverse complement strand
AGCCGTGTCTTGAATCAGCGATATGCCGACGTTTCGCAAACGTTGCAGTTTGCATCATCAGGGCTGAGAACTCTGATACTGTATCAGTATCAGAGTTCTCAGCCCTGATGATGCAAACTGCAACGTTTGCGAAACGTCGGCATATCGCTGATTCAAGACACGGCTCCATTCCGGAAGCTATACCTAGACATTGTATCAATGGCCGTGAAAGCCTCAAATCTAAAATATAAAGGATACTTAATAATTTGAATTACTCGGTTTGTATTTATATAAGACATTGCTTTAGTAAGTATATGGATATCTTGTTATTTAGTGAAAAATAAAGGATGGATAATTTACCATGGAAACATCTGAGGCAAGCATAATAGGATAAAAAGATGAGATAAAAAAGTATATCAAATACCAAGTTGATTGATAAGTCCTTAGAATGAAAAAAAAAACCTTTTTTTTTTTAGCAAAACTCAACTTTATTCTTCAACATAATCTCCTTTTAGCTTAATACACTGAGCCCAATGAATTTCTAGCTTTTTTAAGCCTTCCAAATAATAAGAAGTTTTTAAACCGTCAAAATATGCGTCTATTTCCTATTCAACCTCTTAATTTGAAGCAAATCTCTTTCCCTGGAGCCATCTTTTGAGATTTGGAAACAGGTAGAAGTTACACAGGACCAGATCTAGAGAATACGGTGGATGTGGGAGCAATTCATATTTCAATTCGTTCAATTTTGCCATTGCTTTTACCGATTTGTGAGCTGGTGCATTGTCTTGATAAAAGAGAATTTTTTTCTTCGTTAAATGAGGCCGTTTTTCTTGATTTCATCATTCAATCGATCTAACAATGATGCATAATATTCTCCTGTGATTGTTCTTCCTTTTTCAAGATAATCGATGAGGATTGTTCCATGTGCATCCCAAAACACAGTGGCCAGAACCTTTCCAGCCGATTGTTGTGTCTTTGGTCGCTTCAGAGCACTTCCACTCTTTGGAACCCATTGTGCCGACTGTTGTTTCGATTCAGGTGTATAATGTTGGATCCTTGTTTCATCAACGGTATGTATCGACGCAAAAATTCCTTTGATTTACACCTAAACCTGTCCAAACAATGCTGAGAAGTGCGAACTCGTTCACATTTTTGATCGATTGTTAGCAATCGTGGCACTCATCTTGCAGTTAGCTTTCTCATACTCAAATGTTCGTGTAGGATATTGAATACATATTCAGATGAGATACTCATAGCCGCAGCTAATTCACGCAATTTCACTTTGGAGTTATCCAATACGATATCATAGATTTTTCCACTCATTTATAGTGTAGTCACTTCATTTGAACGACCACTGCGTCGTGCATCCAATGTGCTGGACTACGTCTAAACTGAGCAATCCAGTTATATACGGTTGCATTTGACGGAGCAGACTCCCCCAAAGTTTTTTGGAAGTCCTCAATCATTTCTTGCGGTTGCAAGCCTTTCAAATAGAAGTACTTAATCACTGCACGAATTTCAGTTTTTCCATTTTTACAAAATATCAGAAGTTATGTGCTTTCGGTGACTGTCACAAATATACTGATTGTCTGCAACTGTGTAGTGAGAGGTTTGAAGGTTGGCACTACTGGAAATTCACGGCGCATTGAAAATGACAACACCACTAATGTGCATTCTAAAGACTTATCAATTAACCTGGTTCCTACGATTATTCACGCAAATGTCTTTTTACAAATTTCTTCCAACTAATTTTACCTTTATCAGTTTCTACAATTTTTTTCAGCACTCTCGAGTAATCGTTTTGTTTCGTATCGCCTATCCAGGGCTATGCTATAGATTTCTCTTCAGAAATATGTTCCCAATTGTTTCAGAAAAAATTGTTTTATCGTCAATAAAACTTTCGTGCTAAGTTGTCATATAACCACCACGCAAAAGTGTATATTATTATTATACAACTCTCAAGACTTAGATGGCAACATTCAAACTATTGTGTGCTACTGTAAAATAGTGGTTATATTTTTCAAATTTGTAGCATCCAAAGTAACTCAAACTTCCTCTTGTTTCAACATAAATAATCTTTTTCTTATGTTTTATAGGACCATTATTATACCATTTTTCTATAGGAATTAATTGTATTTCTCTAAGGTTCGTATTAATAGTTGTTATTTGAAACTTGTCTCAGATGAGACACTCAGATTTTAATTTAGATTTAGATCTGAGTTTTCAGCTGAATCGCGACTACAAATATAATATCACATGTATTATCAAATCAAATAAAAAAACTCTCATCTAACTCTAAATTCAGATTTGAATACTTCACGTTGGACAAATTTCAAGTAACGATTATTACTATGAGCCTATGTCACTTAATTATTGTTTGGCGATTGTTCAATTTCTTGGAAAGAAAAAGTAAATTTATGTGATTTAACATTTTAAAATCAGTTGAGAAATACGTTTGTACACAGCGCTCGTTATCAGTCAACTGACTGAATGTTACGAACTGAAGTAACTTACAACCATAGAGCTTATATTAATGGAGTGGCAATAGCGTGTTCGAGAAGGATCAACATAGAGAGATATATGTTTTGTCTCAAGTGTGGCCGTAGGCCCGTAACTATGTACTCTAGCACTGTTTCGTTTATTTTTTATGACATTTTTTTTAGACATGTACTGAAATTTTTATATAAAATTAAGGAAAAATACATAATAAATCTAACAAAATAAACAATTATGAGATATTTAGAAACAGTAAGTGAAAAATATTTTATATATTATTTATTATGATATAATATATGACAATATGCAGACAGCACAATGTCCAAAATAGAATTATAAGACGTCTTTATCCAGACAGCACACAATATTTATGATAAAGACTCATAAATATTTATGTCGAATTATTTTTTAAAAATATTATATAAATATTTTATAAATATTTCTATATATAAAAAAAAATATCAAAATCTTTATTCAAAATATTATTAAAATATAGATTAAATATTTTATACAATACTTATAGTAAACAAAAAATAAATATTTGTAGTAATATTTTGTAAATATTTCTATAAATAGTATACATAAAAAAATAAATGTAATTATTTAAAATTATTAAATTAATAAAGAAATAAGAAAATCAGAATTTAAATTGGCAATGTATATAAAAAAATTGTATAAAAAAAAATTCTTTAAATCAAAGAAATATATTTTGTTAAATATAATTTCTTAACTTAAAAAAATATTTGTTAGATTTTGAAAAATATGTAATAAATATAAAGTAATATTTTTTTAAATTTGTAAAATAAGCTGTAAAATTATGAATTTCTAGAAAAAAATTATTTTTTTACAAGAAAATTAAAAGAAAATTAGTTTTTTAATGTAAAAACTGTTTAAATAAATATTTACTTGTTTTAAAAGTAAATCAAATATAAGTTAATTATTTTATACATCTAAATAAATTATTTTCTAATATTAAAAGTATCTTTTTTGTGTTTCAAATTAAAGTTTCTTTTATTATCAAAATACAATG
>NW_022639559.1:854244-859608 GCF_010583005.1 Odontomachus brunneus | reverse complement strand
AAAATCAGTTGAGAAATACGTTTGTACACAGCGCTCGTTATCAGTCAACTGACTGAATGTTACGAACTGAAGTAACTTACAACCATAGAGCTTATATTAATGGAGTGGCAATAGCGTGTTCGAGAAGGATCAACATAGAGAGATATATGTTTTGTCTCAAGTGTGGCCGTAGGCCCGTAACTATGTACTCTAGCACTGTTTCGTTTATTTTTTATGACATTTTTTTTAGACATGTACTGAAATTTTTATATAAAATTAAGGAAAAATACATAATAAATCTAACAAAATAAACAATTATGAGATATTTAGAAACAGTAAGTGAAAAATATTTTATATATTATTTATTATGATATAATATATGACAATATGCAGACAGCACAATGTCCAAAATAGAATTATAAGACGTCTTTATCCAGACAGCACACAATATTTATGATAAAGACTCATAAATATTTATGTCGAATTATTTTTTAAAAATATTATATAAATATTTTATAAATATTTCTATATATAAAAAAAAATATCAAAATCTTTATTCAAAATATTATTAAAATATAGATTAAATATTTTATACAATACTTATAGTAAACAAAAAATAAATATTTGTAGTAATATTTTGTAAATATTTCTATAAATAGTATACATAAAAAAATAAATGTAATTATTTAAAATTATTAAATTAATAAAGAAATAAGAAAATCAGAATTTAAATTGGCAATGTATATAAAAAAATTGTATAAAAAAAAATTCTTTAAATCAAAGAAATATATTTTGTTAAATATAATTTCTTAACTTAAAAAAATATTTGTTAGATTTTGAAAAATATGTAATAAATATAAAGTAATATTTTTTTAAATTTGTAAAATAAGCTGTAAAATTATGAATTTCTAGAAAAAAATTATTTTTTTACAAGAAAATTAAAAGAAAATTAGTTTTTTAATGTAAAAACTGTTTAAATAAATATTTACTTGTTTTAAAAGTAAATCAAATATAAGTTAATTATTTTATACATCTAAATAAATTATTTTCTAATATTAAAAGTATCTTTTTTGTGTTTCAAATTAAAGTTTCTTTTATTATCAAAATACAATGTATTTAAATTTACAAAATGATTTATTTGTATTTTATTTACTTTTAAAACAAGTAAATTTACTAAGGAACTTACTTTTAAAACAAGTAACTATTTTTTATATATTCTGTTTACATACTTTTTAAACATACATTTTACATTTAAAAGGATCTATTCTCTTCTTTTAAATAAATCGTTTGTTTTCGTACATGGATATACCATATGTATACAATATAAAACGTCTTTCAGTCAAAGTGACGCAGTAGGTAAGGTGAACGACTCAAGAACCAGAGGTCTCAGGTTCAAAACTCGGCGCAATGATAAACAAATTTTGGAAGTACAATTTGAACTTGAATTAAGTAGCATATGAAACAATATAAAGTGAAAACTATAAACATATATATTTAAAAATTTTTTTAAAAATTCAGAAAGGAGGGAGAAAAGTATATAAATGTATACATTTTAATAAATATTCTTATAATATTTATGATCTATATCGAAATTAAGATCATAAAAATATTTACGAAATATTTTGGTAAATATTTATAAAATATTCAAATAAATTTTCTAAATATTTTGTAAATATTTTATAAATATTTGGTGCTGTCTGGGTAAGACATCTTTAAAACAAATTTATAAGATATTGTCTTAAAGATGTGTTAAAGATGTCTTAAAGACGTCTTATGGCTCTATTTTGAGCATTTGTGTTGTCTAGGTAGTCTGCAGAACATATTTGATAGTCCTATTTTGTTGAAAACAATATAGTTATTTAAAAGTTATTAAAATACTTACAAATAATTAATAGAAAATATATACATATATAGTAATAAAAGCGATAAAATAAAATTAATCATCTTCATATAGACGAGGCGGGGGAGAGAGAGAGAGTATTATGTAATACTTATATATTTAAAACACAAATCTTAGTGACAATGTTAGAAAATCACAAAATAAATAATAAATGTAAGAAGTATTAATTCATCATTATGGTAAAAAGAAAATCAAACAAATATTTTTGTTACAGCTAAATAATGTTAAGTTAGGTTACTTTCGTCCCGGCACTTATCAGGGCCATGTTTGGGGGAGATGAGGGCTGGTCCGCCGACACGGTGTTGTCGCAGAAGAAGGAGACCAAGAGAGTTAGAAGGGGCGAAGTCGCTCCTCGGGACGGGGAGAGACGCCGACGAAGGAAAAGGGCGCCTCTCCCACCCGCGCATACGCGCGGAATAGAGGGGCGGCGCACCCGTGGGCGGGGAGGGGATGTCACCGCTGGCGTTCCCTCCCCCGGGTACCTGCGGGTGCACCGCCCTCCCCCCCCCATACCGCCGGGCCCTTCTGGCGGCAATCGCCGGAGGACCTGGCGGGAGGGAGATAATAGGAAGCGCCTGGTTGAGGGGAGGAGACATACGCATAAGGCTTGAATCCCCCCCCCCTATAAGTCAAACCAGACGCCTCCGGGAGGGGGGCAGGGTGACCGGTCCGCCAGCGCGAGGGCCATTCACCCCCCTCCCAGAGTACGGGGTCTCCTGATCGAGAGGAGCATAATGACCCCTTCACCCATAACTTCGGTCAGGAGCGTAGGGGCGGGCCGGGTCCGGCTTGGTCTATAACGCCCCTAGTGGGAATGGTGTGACCGGACGGGAGGGTCCGGTCGCGGGGGATCGGTGGAGCGGGCCGAGAGGGAAGCCCCCCCCCCCTCCCCGGGGAGTGGGGGCGGGTTAGTCAGACCCGCCCGGCGAGGGCGTCCCGGAAGTTATGCGCGAGTGGTTCCCGGGGCGCCCTCGCGATGGCTGCAAGAGTCCGGCAGAGGTTTTAGTGGGTAGGCCCCCTTCCCGGTTTTATCGGGAAGGGTAGAGTCCCACATTATCCCTGGGGAAGTCCCGTATTCCCCGGGGGTGTGCGTAATGCATTTCTTCTGCCTTAACAAAAAAAAAGTTACTTTCGTCCGGATTTACTTGTGGTTGCCCCTTTTATCTTCACTCAAGAGCACAATACAAAGTGAAAGAGTCACAGTTGACACAGAATATATCCTCCTCTCTATTGATCCTCCTTGAACAGTTTCGGCTTTGTCAGAACATAGGCAAGACCATTCCATTAGTATAAGCTCTATGTTTACAAGCGTTGTGAACGTAATGCGGCTAACTAATGCTGCAATTCTAAGCAAATATATGAGTAAATCGTAAAATCGTAAAGTCATAGTTTACGAAAAAAACAAAAAAAAAAATCGTAGATATTTACGAGTTATGATATGGCATACGGTTCGCATAGAATTGCAGATTTATTCATAACTTTTTATGAGTCTTACGAGAACAAGTTACGAGTTTTACGATTTTGTTTAGAATGCAGTATACGAATGTTAATGCGGTGCACATAACTGATAATCAAGAACATAATTGTAATATATCCGTTAATATATATATATAAAATATAAAAAACTATTAAAAAACTTGTTTAACTTTTGAGTCGCTAAAAATCCTTATACTTATTTTCTATCTAAAATAAACTTATCTACAAAATTTGACCTCGGAGCATAGACGTTTTTGGAAAAATAATCACGATATTCGCCGTATGTTTTTAAATTAAGTTTTTAACGTTAACAAAACGTCTTCTATCATTTTGTTAACAAATACATAATATTTTGAGTTATAAGTAGATTTGTATAAAATAAATTAAAATAGATTTGCAAATGATCTTGTACGATGTGATAAATGAGCTCTGTAGAGCTGATCTATCACAAACATTTATCCCCGCACGCTAATCGACAGTTAGTGGAATAACGAATGACTATCATGGATTTCGTCTACCGCATCACGCGCGACACATTCGATAGTTTTCTTTAATCAATAATTCAAAAAGAATTTCGTATCCAGTCATTAATCATATATATTTTTATAAATAATAATAGTAATATTTACTCTCTCTAAATTTCTTGGAGTAAAGTTTCACTCTAAACGAGTAAATATTTGGTAAAAATGAAGTTTATTCTTCTTTCTTGAACGGTAATTCTTCAAGAATTCGTAAGAGTATGCTTTACATTACTTGATTTCAATGTTACATCAAATTTCAAAATTCTCGCCGGTACTGGAACTCAAATTTGGACCTCTGAGACACTTCTGGATTATAAGTTTGTTGCTTTAGGCCAGAACACGAAATCAGTTGGCCATTTCGGCCGATTCTCGGGAGCTGCGCTTTCTATTTTCCCCTTGCATGACCCGCTCGCGGCAAGGGGAAGATAGAAGGCGTAGCTCCCGAGAATCGACCGAAATGGGCAACTAATTCCGAGCTCTGCTTTAGGCACTACTAGAAAACTTCTAATAAAGAGAATCGTTAAGCAGCTATTCTGCGATTGCCTGGCATAAACATATACAGACCCGGACATTGCGACGCCAATGCAAAACCATATTATATATACAGGATGTCTGATAATTGTAACACACTAACTCCATAGGGGCGCTGACTGCCGCGATGGCGTCTTGACGTTTTGACGCTGCCGGCGCGCAGCGAGATGACGATGAACGCACCGCGTTACCACTCAGTCTCGACGCACATAGCTCGTCGCGAAGCGTCTATAGGCCGCGATGGCCAAACTTTACGCGGTTATTACTAACAAACTAGACGCGTTATCGTTAAATGGAAGAGGACTCTTCTTATCCTCTCGCTTAGCTCTATGAAGTTAGTGTATTACAATTTTGAAACACCCTGTATATACAGGATGTCTCACACTCTCCTCCGAGGACGTAGAATGGGTTGATGTGAGCATAAAAGTCCTATACTGTTTTGCGATATTCGCAATAATAGTCGAAATATTAATTAAAAAAGATTAAGGAAAAACGTACGCTGAATGGTAGAGGATGGACCGCTGAAGTGACAGCGCGGCCCAGTAATAAAGCGCGCGGATGTTGCGGATGTCATGGATGTCGCGTGGTGATTGGAAAACAATGCACGACTGCTTATTCTTATACCGCTGCGCTCCTACGTCTGCCGCACCGCGTCGAGGCGAGATATAGGAGCACAGCGATATAAGTATAGACAATGGCATTGTCTTCCAATCGCCACGCGCGACATCCGCGCGCTGTATTATTGGGCTGCGCTGTGACTTCGTCCTCTACCACTCAGCACACGCTTTTCTTTAATCTTTCACAATTAATTATTCGACTATTATTACGAATTTCGAAAAACAGTATAGGACTTTTATGTTCACATCAATTCTATGTCCCCACTAAATGCCCAAAGGAGAGTGTGAAACACCCTATATGTATATATATATATATATATATATATATATATATATATAT
>NW_022639559.1:848627-854173 GCF_010583005.1 Odontomachus brunneus | reverse complement strand
TGTGTGTGTGTGTGTGTGTGTGTGTGTGTGTGTGTGTGTGTGTGTGTGTGTGTGTGTGTGTGTGTGTGTGTGTAAAATAACCATCTGTTCTGCGTTAGCGTCACATGTCCAAATCCGTACATGTTTATGCCAACCAATCAGATGGTCACATGACCATGTTGGCGATTCTCTTTACTAGAGGTTCTCTAGGCACAACATTTCTTCACTTGATATAAACATCTTATATTTTGTCTAAATGTATTGTAATTAACATAGTATCATTTTTTGATAATATGATTTAATAAAATGACTTAATTTTAATAAAAATTATATTTTTTGTATTTTTATATTTAATTTAATTCTTAACTAATGAGGTGAGGTCTACAAAATCCGGTACATTCCATTTCGTTATCTTTAAATTTGTATAGTAAACATTTTTTTATTGTTAACTGTTATTAAATAGATAAAGTCATAAAAGACTATAAACTTTGAGTAATTATAAAAGAGTACAATTTAAAAAAAGAAAAAATCTTCCTTCCCACATATAATTTAATTGAAACAATTAAATTTATGTATAAATATGTAAATCAACGCTTATTATAAGCAACGGAGTATCTGTCTAATGTAACCATAAATGTAAATAAAATTAGATAATAATAATTTCTCACGAATTCTCAGAGTATCTCAAATAATGATTCGCGAAGTATTCATTATAAAGTTCCAACAAATACCTTAGAATGAATTAGACTCAGATAATAAAAAAATTCTGAAAAAATTCTCAGAGCTCTGTGAGAAGAAAATAAACAATTTTTATCTCTTGCTATTTTTCAATAAAGTTGATAGAATTCGAGTACAAAAATTATTGAATAATTTTATAGATATTTCCGTAAATATCTTAGAAAATAGAGATCGTATGAAAAAGATTTTCAAACAAAAGTTGATTGTTTCTTTATGTTGAATAAAGGTTCCTAATAAAAAAATACATATTTCTATTTAAAAAAGCAAAGTTGACCTCGACCTGACCTTGGCGGCGCCACCCAAGATCAAATAAATTTTACCTTTTTACATCTTACAACTTTTGTTTGAAACGTTTTTCAATAAAACTTATATTTTCCGAGTTATTCGAGGTACCGACCTTTTTCCCCATCCTGTATATTAAATTACAATAAATCGCTAATATTGTACAATATTGTTACACCAATATTGGCGTACGTTGGGGTTATGTTGAGCCAATGTAACTCAATGTATATCCAATATTGGTTAAAAATTATATTTCAGTGAATCGCCAATATTGTGCACCATAATTGCAACAATATTGTTATACGTTACGCTCACATTGGACCAATATAATCCAATATAAAGCCAATATTGTTTACAAATAACAAATTAATAAATAGCCAATATTGCACAACATGATTGCGACAATATTGTTATATATTGAGTTTACATTGGATCAATGTAATCCAATATAAAACCAATATTGTTTACAAATTATAAATTATTAAATAGCTTATATTGCATAATGTAATTATACTAATATGTAGCCAATATTGATGACAAATTATATTTCAGTTCACAAATTATATTTCATTTTCTATATATCGGACTAAATTGGTCCACTGTAAACCCAATGTATAACAATATTATTATAAATATATTGGCATAATATTGGCGATTTACTGAAATATAATTTACAACCAATACTGGTTACATATTGGCACAATTATATTGTACAATATTGGCTATTTATTGATTTATAACTTGCAAATAATATAGGCAAATATTATATTGAACTACATTGGCCCAATATAAGTCCAATATATAACAATATTGTCACAATCGTGACAATATTGACAATTCACTGAAGTATAATTTGTAACCAATATTGGATATACATTAAGTTACATTAGCCCAACGTAACCCCAATATACGCCAATATTGGTGTAACAATGTTATGCAATATTGGCGATTTATTGTAATTTAATATATAACCAATATTGGGTACATATTGGGCTACATTGGGCCAATGTATGTCATCGCCGCCAATATAACGCCAATGAAATGTGCTACTAGGGTAGTTGAACGACAAAAGAGTAACTGAGAATAATAATACAGAGCGAAATATATCAAGCAAGAATATACACAATAGAAATAATCAAAACAGAATAAGTTTCAGAGTACAGTGAATATATTCGTATGTAACACGTATATAGCACGTGTTCATTTCTTAAATATGTACACGGTGTCGGAAAATTGCATTCTATTTATGAAATTTTTCTGTTAATAATTTTTTAACAAATAATGAGCGACGGCTAAAACCTCTTGAATGTCACTCAATAGCGTGTCCTTGATAATATACATCAAGGACAAAGTCATCGGAGGTGGGTCCCTTAAACTCCACTTTTACCCTTTTAGTTATATCCTGTTTGTGGTTGCTAGGTCTCTGATTATTGCACAATCTTTTTAATGGTGTGCTATTTAGTCAATTCCATTCATAAGCTTAAAAAATTCACTAACCATAATGGGACTTAAAAATAACTTGTTCTTGAGTCATTCGCCTTACTTATCGAGCTACTGTTATTAACTGATGAGAATAATTCTTATAACACTATATACGCTGTTTCCAAATTATTCACTCTTTCGCGAGTTAAAAATTCATTCTATATGAGTGAAAACTTACTTTAACTCGAGTGATGGTCGTCATTCTTTTTGTCGAGCGAAAATTTATTTCATAATACAGAGTGAAAATTTTCATTGCACGATATAGAGTGAAAGAATTCACTCTATAGGAATGAGAAATCGTTCTAATTCAAATGACTCGGCTGTCACTCTACTTTTCGAGTGAGATTTTCACTCCAAGAAATTTAGAGAGTAACAATAAATAATTTTAGATCCTTTTTTTTAAACCCCGCTGAAAGTAGTTCTCACCTCCTAATAATATTATTTTATTCATTCGATGGTTCATTATCAGAGCTGTCTAACACACAGAACTCGGAATTAATTACCCATTTCGGTCGATTCTCGGGAGCTACGCCTTTTATTTTCCCCTTGCCGCGAGCGGGTCACGTAAGTGAAAGTCGCGGCTCTAAGCTTGAAGCCGCGACTAGCCGCGACCGTCACTTGCGAGACCCGCTCGTGGTAATAGGAAGATAGAAGGCATAGCTCCTGAGAATCGGCCAAAATGGGCAACTAATTCTGAACTCTGGTTTAACATAATAAATATGTTATTGCTATGTTCAGAAGGTATCCGTATATTATTAGAAAGTTAGCGTATCCTAAATACTAAATTATTGACATAATAGTGAAGGTTATATGTAGATAATAGTCTACAGTACGAGCACCATTTTTACATGTGCAATAATATTCTTTAATAGAATCTTTTCCTTCAATAGTTGTTTGTTATCGTCGTTACCACGAGAAGGTGCTTTGGGTGCAAAAAGAAATCTTTAGGAAAAAACATTAGTTAATCGAAAGAACGAAAGATAAATAAGAAGATAAATAAGAAACGTATTGGGCAGCTCTGATGATAAACTACTTTCAGAACTACTTTCAGCGGGAGTTTGAGGATCTAAAACTATTTTTTCTTAATTACTACAATTATTATCTATAATATTATATATGACTGATGACTGGACGCGGATGGCTCAGAAACTTCGCCCTATGAAAATGGGCGAAATTCTTTACATAGTTGTTTTCAAAATTGTACGGAACTTTTTTTATATATATTCAGTTGGACTTAATCTACAAGTTTACAATTGATATCATATTTATCATCAAACAATTTGTGCATATACAGAATATCTCACACCAATCGCCAATAGCCAAAAAATAGCAGATAATAGAAATTAAACTAAGACGGAAAGCCTCTCGCCATTCTTTAATACGAACAATAGTCAACGAGTTATAATTGATGAAATTTGATGCTTAATGCGTCCTAATTGGTGGAGCATATGTCATGCCGCGCGGTGAAAAAATACAAAGTCCCGCCTTTTAAAATAATTTCTCTATTTTAATTAGTGAAGGAAACAGCTCACTAAAAAAATCTGATTAAATATTTTAGTCTCCCTATTAATCAGAATAAGGAAGCTAATCTAAGAGGCGAGAATTCACATTTTTTATTTTTTATGGTTCGCCGACTAGGGAGGGCATACTAAACATAAATTTAATTAATTAATAACTCATTAACTATTACTCGTATTAAAAAATGACAAAAAACATTTTAGTTTTGACTTTTGCTATCTGCCGTTTTAATATTTAGCGGTAGTATGGGACACTTTGTGTATGATGCGTATGTATGTGCGCGCGCGCGCGCGTAGAGTCGTGCGTACGTATGTGTATGCGCGCGTGCATATATGTATGTATATATGTATATGTATGCATATACAGTCGTTTGCATAAAGTTTGCGATTTCTTTTTTTTGACGAATTTATGAACACGCAAAGTTAACGAGAGTGTAAACCTGTATGAGCTTGCGCATTAAGAAGTTTGAGAAATATCAAATTTTTAATATGAGTTGTACACAAAAGTAATTTATAAGTAAAAGTGCAAATATTATTGTATTGTATAAATTCGTAAAAAAAGTATTGCTTCATGCAAACGTCTATATATGTATATAGTTTATTTAATTATATTTATTTATTACATACGTATATTTATATATGTACACATTTTTGCGCCCGAGCGTTCGTGTATATTGGTGATACGTCTTTGAAATGTAATACCTAAGAATGGTACTTTGAAAATAATCACTAATAAAAAGTATTTTATGTCGAAATGCATTTCCAACATAGATATTTACGTAGTGAAGGTTATATGTAACCGTCATGCGTTCTGCGCATAATCATTCTATTGCGTAACTTTACAATAAACAAACATTACGTGTACACAGCATACACGAACGTACGAACACATTTAACATATATTATCAGTGTTCAAATAATAGCATAGAAAATAATTTTTCTTTTTGCCATGAAGCTAAAATCTTTCACTTATTGGGCCATTGACCTTTGATACTTGATATTTTTCATTTTTATTTCTTGATAGTTTTCATTTTTATTTTCTTATTATACCAGCTGTTCAAGTATTTACGGTGCAGGCTTCGAACGAATGTACTACCTGTCGAAGTAAACGATAAATTTTCTTATGCAGGATTCACACCGCGTCCGATGTCCGAAGTGCAACGTCCGATATCCAATAAAAGAATAGTTGGTAATTATTTAGTATAACGGACCCAGCTCCGATGATCTTGACCTTGACATATATGACAGAGGTCATCCTCCTGAGTGATCTTCTGAAGATTTTAGCCGGCGGTCATTGTTCGTTAAAAAGTTATTGAATAAAAAAGTTGCATAAAATGAGTATAATTTTTAGACACTGTATATACAGCAGCATCGAATTTGTAAGCTAGGAAGATGCGTTCTACACAAACATATACACACACATACACACACACACACACACACACACACACACACAGACACACTGCTCGCCTGCACGCGCGCTCGTTTTATAAGTAGAATTCACATTTCTTTGACACAGTGTAGATAGAATTGTTTCAGCTTGCCTAT
>NW_022639559.1:846768-847774 GCF_010583005.1 Odontomachus brunneus | reverse complement strand
GCCCCCCGCTAGTCGTTCGATATTGTAGTTATTATTCGATATTGCTCGTTAACAATGCACAGTATCGTTTTTGTATATACAGTATCCAAAAATTATACTCATTTTATGCAACTTTTTTATTCAATAACTTTTTAACGAACAATGACCGCCGGCTAAAATCTTCAGAAGGTCACTCAGGAGGATGACCTCTGTCATATATGTCAAGGTCATCGGAGCTGGGTCCGTTATACTAAATAATTACCATCGCGTTAACTTTTTCAATTTTGTGATGTGCGTTATAGAACAATCGCCACTACAAAAATGAAAACAATTTTACCATATAATTCGTGAAATGATTAATCGTCCAAACTGCCTCTTTTTTGTTTGACTAGCGCAATATGCGCACGCGCACGAAACTTGTGTCTGGTAATTTTGAAAAAAACCAATAGTTATTTAGTTTAATTTCATGTTATTCACTAGTTAGTCACTAGTTAATAGTTTTGTGTTAGTGAGTATAAGTTGGTGATACTGTGCGAAACAGGGATTAATACCAATACAATCTCACCGATACGTAGGTTCCGAATTTCCGATATTTAATCGTAAACATGTGGACATATATCATACATTATATGTATAGAATCCTTTCTTTCGTATACTCTTCTATATGTCGGTGATATAGTAATGTTAATCAAATTCCTCATACAGCATAAATGTGTAAAAGACAACCTAAAGATAAAAATATCAAAAAGATATCCTATTTATCTTTTTAGACGTCTCTAGGATATCTCTAAGATGTATTTTACATATTTGTCCTGTTTGGATCATTAAAATAATACCGGTTTCAATTTTTGGAGTATGTTATGTACATGCATGTGCGTAAGTATATGCGCGCAAATGTGTACATAAATGTGTATGCATGCCTGTGTATGTGTTCTGCATATTTATATATATACATACATATATACATATATGTATATATATATATATATATATATATATATATATATATATATATATATATATATAT
>NW_022639559.1:846194-846758 GCF_010583005.1 Odontomachus brunneus | reverse complement strand
ATATATATATATATATATATATATATATATATATATATATATATATATATATATATATATATATATATAAGGGTATAGCAAAAGTACTGGAACACCTCAATATTTCAGAAACTAAGCATTTTGGAAAGAAATGTTTCAGATAAAAATTGTAAAGTTTAAAAAGATCTATTTACTGGTCTTATCAATTTGACCTTGTATAGCGTCGCCAAGATCAAGACAAGGTCAACTTTGCTTTTTTAAATAAAACATGTACTTTTTATTATAAAATTTTATTCTACGTAAAGAAACAAATAATTTTTGTTTGAACAATTTTTTTATACGATCTCTATTTTCTAAGATATTTATAGAAATATCTACAAAATTATTGATATTTTAATAATTTTTTACTCGAATTCTATCAACTTTACCGAAAAATATCAAGAGATAAAAATTTATTTTGTCCTCATAGAACTCTGAGAATTTTTTCAGAATTTTGTATTAACTTTTTAATACTGAATTTTCTTGCATTTTCTTGAAGTACTAAAAAGTTAACACAAAATTCTGAAAAAATTCTCAAATCTCTAT
>NW_022639559.1:842333-846184 GCF_010583005.1 Odontomachus brunneus | reverse complement strand
ATATACAGGGTATAGCAAAAGTACCGGAACACCTCAATATTTCAGAAACTAAGCATTTTGGAAAGAAATGTTTCAGATAAAAATTGTAAAGTTTAAAAAGATCTATTTACTGGTCTTATCAATTTGACCTTGTATAGCGTCGCCAAGATCAAGACAAGGTCAACTTTGCTTTTTTAAATAAAACATGTACTTTTTATTATAAAATTTTATTCTACGTAAAGAAACAAATAATTTTTGTTTGAACAATTTTTTTATACGATCTCTATTTTCTAAGATATTTATAGAAATATCTACAAAATTATTGATATTTTAATAATTTTTTACTCGAATTCTATCAACTTTACCGAAAAATATCAAGAGATAAAAATTTATTTTGTCCTCATAGAACTCTGAGAATTTTTTCAGAATTTTGTATTAACTTTTTAATACTGAATTTTCTTGCATTTTCTTGAAGTACTAAAAAGTTAACACAAAATTCTGAAAAAATTCTCAAATCTCTATGAGAATAAAATAAACAATTTTCATCTCTTGATATTTTTCGGTAAAGTTGATAGAATTCGAGTAAAAAATTATTGAAATCAATAATTTTGTAAATATTTCCGTAAATATCTTAGAAAATAGAGGTCGTATAAAAAAATTTTTCAAACAAAAGTTGTTTGTTTCTTTACGTAGAATAAAATTCTATAATAAAAAAATGCATGTTTCTATTTAAAAAGCAATGTTGACCTTGTCCTGACTTTGGCGACGCCATCCAAGGTCAAATTAATAAGACCAGTAAATAGATCTTTTTAAACTTTACAATTTTTATCTGAAACATTTCTTTCCAAAATGCTTAGTTTCTGAAATATTGAGGTGTTCCGGTACTTTTGCTATACCCTGTATATATACACAGAATGTCCCACTTTAATTTTTACACTGAAATATCTCGAAATATATAAAAGATATGGAAAAATATTTCAAACAAAAGTTGTAATGTTTGATAAAGAACATAAGAGGGTACCATTGGTTTGATCTTGGATGGGGTTGCCAAGGTCAGAACAAGATCAACTTGAATTTTTTAAATAAAACCCCCTATTTTTTATTGCATATTTTTGTATCTCGAGAGTTTTCCAAAACACTATAATAACGTATTTTTAAGTACTTTTTGAGTAACAAAGCTTGAAATTTACAGTACCGCCGACATTAACATTACCCAAGATGTATCACGCAAATATTACTAGGTCGGATTTACACCTCTTTCGTGTGTGTGTGTGTGTGTGTGTGTGTGTGTGTGTGTGTGTGTATGTGTACGTGCGTGTGCATGTGAACGGTGAGTACATCGAAAGAACGATTTATTGAATCAAATAAATGTTTGATTTTTTAGGCTTTCGCGGTGTCCATGCATATTAGATTTGGTTTTCGGGTTTGAACCGTGTGGATTCATCTTTGTTTGATTGCGACATTTCACGAACATTTCAGTCCACTTGATCAGTCGGATCGTTCCTGCCTAATGAAGCGGACTAAAATGTTCACAAAACGTCGGAATCAAACAAAGATGAATCCACACCACTCAAACCCGGAAACAAAATCTAATACAACAATACAAACAAATCTAATATAACAAATAAATGTTTCTTTGGAATAGCCCAAACAAATTATTTAGTTGAAAAAAATATTTCTTTGGAACTAAGCCGCAAATAAATATTTTTGTTGCGTCAAACAAAATTTTGTTCGATCAATCAAAAAATTCGTTTGGACTATTCCAAAAAACTGTATTTGGTTCAACCAAATCGTTCTCTCCGTGTAAGTATGGTATGGGTGGGAGTGTGAGTGTGTATGGGTATGGATGCATGGGCGATTGGGTGGATGTTTATAATGATAAGTTAAGGAACAGATAAGGACTGAAGACTATCACATCACACTTACTCACCTACGCACCATACACACATACACGAAAGAAGTGTAAATCCGAGCAAACAAATTTCCACGTGATACACCTTGGGTAACGTTAATGCCAACGGTACTGTAACTTTCAAGTTTCGTTACTCAAAAAGTACTTAATGCAAAAATAGATAATTATAGTGTTTTGGAAAGCTCTCGAAATAAACTATAAGAATATGTAATAAAAAATAGAGTTCCATTAAAAAAATTCAAGTTGACCTTATCCTGACCTTGGCGACTCCACCCAAGATCAAACCAATAATATCTTCTTATGTCACCTATCGAAACTTACAACTTTTGTTTGAAACATTTTTCCGTATCTTTTATACATTTCAAGATATTTCAGTGTGAAAGTTAAAGTGAGACACTCTGTATATATAGGGTCCAGGCTCTCCTCTACATATTTTGTGGGAACGTAGAATGAGTTTAATTGAACATAAAAGTTCTATACCGTTGTGCAATATTCGCAATAATAACCGAGAAATTAATTGCAAATATCGCAAAAAGATATAGGACTTTTATCTCCATTCAACCCATTCTAGGTTCTGACAAAATATGCAGAGGACAGTATGAAATACCTTGTGTGTGTGTGTGTGTGTGTGTGTATGTGTGTGTGTGTGTGTGTGTACAGAATATCTGGCGATGACATAAAACTCTCGTATACCTGTAGGTTAGGTCAAACTAAACAAGAAATGTCTTTACTTATTTCGTAAAAAAAACCGCTTAAAAAATAAGTCATTAATTAAAGATTAATATATTTAAGTTATAATTAAATTAATTTTAAAAAATAATCGCATATGATACGATGAGAGGAATGCAGTATAAAGGCGATATCTGAATCACGCTAATTGCCATTCGCCACATGTTCCACTTTAGCCACACGCTACTCAACATTTAACGCTCGCATAGCGGTGAGTTACTAAAAAGGTGAGCGGTGAGAGATGATCAGTGCAGTCTAAACACCGCCTCTACCGCATTTCTTTCATCGTATCGTATACGATCATTATCCTATCTTCTTTAATAATTTAAAATTTTACATAACTCATAAAATGGTAGACAAATTTTTCGTTCAATTGGATCTAATCTACACATACACGAAAGTATGTTATTGTCATGCATTCTATATGTACACTCAGTTGCATTAATGCTATACCATTCACCAGATCGATAGACACTAAAAAGTTTTGACCAGCCGTGTCCATTTCTAGTTGATCATTTTTTATGACTCTTGATTTATCCAACAAGCGGGAATGTGTCAAAACAGATATGACATTTTGACAGCTTGACGTTTCGTACATACGTGTTTTTATTAGAAGGTTATCTACTCATGTGTAATGCGCAATCAAGAAGAGTACGAATGTTAAAAAAAGTAAGTAAGAAGTTAATATTTGGGTAAGGGTTGGTTTGGTTGGTGCTCCATTTGTGGCCACTGCTCCATTTGTAGCCATTGCAAGGAATCTTTCGAATTATTTAGTCTATGGTTCATGTTCGCGTTACGTAAGCAATATTTTGTTTTTACAGCATTTCTATTGGTTACATTGCTCGCTAACGAATGTAGAATTTTCTTTTTTTTTAACTAAATATTTATAACCGAAGGTAAACGAACTACGGCATTTTTTTGTACAAAACGTTAAGGATACGAGATGAGATAAGTGTTAGAATTATTATACAGAGTGTCCGATAACTGATCAAGCAACCGCCGTGTACGGATAGAACGGTTCAAAATAATCATAAAAGTTATATATCAATTTGAAATTTTATCAATATTTATTCCGTAATTAATTAAAATGTATAAACGAATGAGCGCAGAGAAGCGGTAGGATAGGCCCTGTGTGTAAAAGAAATGGCTTACCTCTTAGCAACGATGAGTAAACAGTTGATTTCGACGCGGAGTAACGTATACGTGTCACTTGTTACTTCAATCTTGTCTG
>NW_022639559.1:841846-842323 GCF_010583005.1 Odontomachus brunneus | reverse complement strand
TTTTTTAAACAAAAAAACCGCAGGAACTAAGTTTACCACCTAATAATATAATGCTCTATTTTTGGCCGTAGGATGACCAGAACTGGTTGTTGTGTTGTTCCAGTTGTGGCCAACAAAAGTAACGAATGTCTTTTGTGTATAATTATAAAATTTGTAGTACTACAAAATCTATGCTCTGGTTTTTACTCGCCCTCACTATTGTACTTTGAAAAATTATAAAAGTAGAGTACAAGTACATGTCTGGTACAGCTATTTGTCTGGAAACAAACTTTATATGTATAAATAATTATACATTGTAAATACACTTATTTTTGTTTTTTTAAATGGATAATAAGAAAAATCATTCTAAAAAGAAAACTTCAGAGATAAGCAAACACAAAAGAAAACTTTTTACGTATTTACCATAAAAAATAAAAGATGCTATTTTATATATATATATATATATATATATATATATATATATATATATATATATAT
>NW_022639559.1:840950-841668 GCF_010583005.1 Odontomachus brunneus | reverse complement strand
TTTTTTTTTAACTAAATATTTATAACCGAAGGTAAACGAACTACGGCATTTTTTTGTACAAAACGTTAAGGATACGAGATGAGATAAGTGTTAGAATTATTATACAGAGTGTCCGATAACTGATCAAGCAACCGCCGTGTACGGATAGAACGGGTCAAAATAATCATAAAAGTTATATATCAATTTGAAATTTTATCAATATTTATTCCGTAATTAATTAAAATGTATAAACGAATGAGCGCAGAGAAGCGGTAGGATAGGCCCTGTGTGTAAAAGAAATGGCTTACCTCTTAGCAACGATGAGTAAACAGTTGATTTCGACGCGGAGTAACGTATACGTGTCACTTGTTACTTCAATCTTGTCTGGAAATCAGCTGTTTACTCATCGTTGCTAAGAGGTAAGCCATTTATTTTACACACAGGGCCTATCCTACCGCTTCTCTGCGCTCATTCGTTTATATATTTTAATTAATTACGGAATAAATATTGATAAAATTTCAAATTGATATATAACTTTTATGATTACTTTGACCCGTTCTACCCGTACACGGCAATTGCTCGATCAGTTACCGGACACCCTATATAAAAAACATGATTGTAAGTGAATGTTTCTATAATCGGTTTACGAAAAGTCTAAAACTTAATCTCAATATACATAACCACATATTTGATTCCTATTAAGCAAAAAATAATAGATGTCAAAAACTAGATCATGTAT
>NW_022639559.1:840875-840940 GCF_010583005.1 Odontomachus brunneus | reverse complement strand
AGAAAACTTCAGAGATAAGCAAACACAAAAGAAAACTTTTTACGTATTTACCATAAAAAATAAAA
>NW_022639559.1:840120-840374 GCF_010583005.1 Odontomachus brunneus | reverse complement strand
TATATATATATATATATATATATATATATATATATATATATATATATATATACAGGGTGTCTCAAAGTCCCATGATGACCCTTGGTGAGAACGTAGAAGCGAGTCTATGTCTCGTAGTTATGGGCGGAGGGAAGCGGCGAGATACGATTCGCAAGTGTCACGGTCGCACGTCGGCTGAAGGCATCTTTCTTTCCGCTGCCGCTTTCTGTACGCTGATTTGTTGAGACAAAATAATTAATTTCTCAAAAACTATT
>NW_022639559.1:834500-839989 GCF_010583005.1 Odontomachus brunneus | reverse complement strand
CATTTTTCAAACAACCACGTAAAATTTCGAGATATTAATTAAAATAGTTGGACATATCAGAGCGCGGCGACACGGCAGGCGGGATATACGGCTCACCACGGCCGGCGAAGAAAATGGAAAAACGCACACGTGCACGGACGCACACACGGAGCTACTCATTTCAATATGCCAAACGGCCACCTCTCTGGCCTATACGATAGGCCCGCGAGCAATCGTCCATTTTCTTCGCCGGCCGCGGCGAGCCGTATGTTCCGCCTGCCGTGTCGCCGTGCTCTGATATGCTCAACTATTTTAATTAATATCTCAAAATTTTACGTGGTTGTTTGAAAAATGGCCTATATAATTTGTGTTCATTTTTATCTATATTTATTTATATTTTATTTATATTTTTCTTTTCGTATGTATTATGAGACACCCTGTATATATATACACATATATATATATATATATATATATATATATATATATAAATTATTTAAAATAAATATTAACATTAAGATATTAACATTAAACCATGATTTTTATAGCATATACTTTTTTTATTAATAGTTTCACTATAAATTAATCTCAATTTCATTATGTGGCCAGAACAGGTACTCATTATGGCAAGAACATTATGGTAGCCAGAAACGGTGAAATCGTAAATTATGACATAAGTATTATTTTTTAAAAATGTATTTAATTTATTTTGTTTATCGGTCTTAAATGTATCATTTAAAGATTCTTAATAATATATTAAAATAATTAAAGACATTAGATAACGAAGGGAATTTAATAAAAACGCGTTTTTTTCGTCGAAAATCCTTAAAGTGTCCACAAATGGAGCATCAACTTTATATCCAGAAATTCCAGATAAGCTTACACGGTCGCGTTATTTTGTTTCATACGTACTCGGTCTCGCGCCGCGATCACGGCGCTTGATAAAAAATTATAATTATTAAATTATTAATTTATTAACATATGTATAAAACGTCAAGCTGTCAAAATTTCACTTTGACATATTCCTGTTTGTCAAAACTTTCTAGTGATTATTGATCTGGTAAATAGTATAGCAATCAATGCAATTGAGTGTACATCAGACTCCGTTAACACCACTCCATCTTGAAAAATCAAGATATCGAATCATTCTGTCAGACACAACAGATCTAAATATTCGTGCATCATGACTGTGGACTATTCAAGAAATAGACTCCAACACAGCGATGATACACGAATATTTAAAATTGTTGCTCCTGACTGGACGACCCAGGTAGAAGTCATATGAATAAAACCATAATAATAAAGTCATATGAAAGTCAAAATGACGTTAAATTATATAAAAGTGATGTCATTTTGACGTCAAACAATACCATTTTCATGACAACTTCATGACATTGATGTCAAAATGATATCATCTGGACATCAAAATGATTTTGTGTTCTACCTGGAGATTTAATATTTCGATTTTTAGAAGTAGAACTGCATTAATAAAATGTGTACATAATCTTGTCCATCATCGAATATCCTTCGTACAGATGGATGTGTACATTTGTCGGTAATCACACAAAACACATATGACAAAATATCTGTAATATAAATAAATATAAATATCTTTTTTTTTAAATAAAATTAAAAGCGTTTATCGTGTTAAAATGTCAAAATATATTGATAAATACATAAAATGTATTTTAATATATAAAAAATAATACGCATTATTATCAGTGATTTACGTGCGATTTATAAATGGTTAAGTCAACGGAGTATAACATAAAGAGACGTATACGTTTTAAAGTCAAAATTTGTATCTTATTATTTATGCATTCGAGTTAAATATTATGTTCACGCGATTATTGTTACTTATAACGAAAATAGGTAAATATATAGAAAAGTTGACACCACCGATTTCTTTCATTTTGAAATATGTTATAAAAAATAAAATTTTGAGTAACATTTGTTAATACAACTATATTCGCACATAGTTTCGGAGATATAACAAGACAAAATAAAAAATTTCGATATTAAATTTCAGATACCCTTATAGAAATATCATACTAAGAATCATTGATAATTACTTATTTTCAGTATTAAAAATACTGGATAATAAGTAATTATCAATGATTCTTAGTATGATATTTCTATAAGGGTATCAGAAACTAACATTACTTACAAATGTTTATATGTGCCATACTAATCCGTTACTCATCCTCTAACGAAGAAAAGTATTTGTTTACATTATTTATAACATGATTTACTGTTGATAATCGTTATGTATTTCAAGCAGTTTGCGAACTTTCAATATGCGATTACACGAATTTCTGAGCCTTGTTGAGGGTAATGATAAATTAATAGATTTTCTTATTAAACAAAAAGTTATTCATAGAGATATTAAATGTCCGCAATGTAAAACAATGTTAAGACTAAATCGTGAGCTTATGCTTTTCAAGTGTAGTGCAGTAAGATACGAAAAACGTGATCATAAAAAACGACGTAAAGTGTGGTGTAATTTTAAAATAAATCCACTTTATAACATATGGTTCTCACATTCTCATTTAATTCTACAAAATATATGTAGATTTATTTTTTAATGATTCGTTCTTTTTGAGTAATATTCCTAATAGATGAACTGAATATTACATCGAATACTGTAATTAACTGGTTAAATTTTTGCCGTGAGGTTTGTCTTTATTACGTTTATAATATACATGCTATTACATTTTATTTGAAAAATATTTTTTAGCTTGGTCTTGATTGGGTTAATGACACAAGCGAAATGTTAAGAGCAGAAGGTATCATAGTAGAAATAGATGAAGCCAAAATTAGGAAGCAAGAATATCAGAAAGGTCGGCTCATTACAGAACAGTGGCTTTTTGGCGGATTTGAATGTCAAACGGAAAAATTGTTCGTCGAATGTGTACCCAATCGGTCAGCAAAGACCTTATTAAATATAATAAGAAAATGTATTAAACTTGGAACAATTATTATGTCCGATACAGCTATTACATGTAATTGTTGGAAAGCATATGACTATCTTCAATCTGAGGGATATAAACATGTCACTGTCAATCATTTGTATAATTTTGTAGATCTTGACAGTGGAGCTCATACACAAAATATTGAAAGAGTTTGAAGAAATATTCGTGGTAACATACCATGATATGAGACTCATAAGGAATATTATACAGGATATCTTGCAGAATTTCTTTTTAAGCGAAAATTCTCCTTCACTAAACGAACATTTTTTTATGCATTTTTTGATATGAAGAAACATTGCCTACATTATAAAAAATTTTCATTTATTTCATATATAAAATATTTATATTTTCATATATTTTTTATTTTTGTTATAACAAAATATCCGCTTTGATTGTTTTAAAAAATAAATAAAATGTTTATGTATATGTTGAGTTAATCAGTTTTATTTATTTTTACATTTTATTTCACGATTTTACGTTTAACATTTTTTTTATTCATTTTCGATAATTAAGTTATTGATAAAATCTTTCGCTTTACTAAATTAATGAGTCTACTATATACTAAACATGGAAATTTTACAAAGATTAGCAAAGACTTCTATGCAAGGTTAATAAAAGTGACAGATATATATTCGTTTTGAAAAAAAGAAACTTAAAAAATATGATTAAAAAATTAAGAAGTTTAAAATCAATTATATGGATCAAATTCAATTCTCTCTAACCTTGCGTAGGTGTTTTTGCTAATGTTCGTAAAATTTCCATGTTTAGAGCCAATACACAAACACATCCGTAACGTGTTATGTTACGTTAAGACAATACAATGGCTATATCTATACGTAAACTTAAACTTAAGTCAATGCACAAAGAAATCCGTAAACTTAACATGTTACGGATGTTCTTGTACGGAGGCTTTTAGTATACTCATCTTATTACTTAGTAGACTCATCTTATTATTTAGTAGACTCATCAATTTAATAAAGCGAAAAATTTGAGTAGCAACTGTAAGCGGAATTGATATTTAAAGTGAATGTATAATGGAAATTGCTCATCCACTGCGAATATACTTCAACGTATAACTTTAAAGTTATATATCTCCGAAAATATATGCGACCCCCTATAGTTGTATTAATAAAAGTTACTCAGAATTTCATTTTTTATAACATATTTCAAAATGAAAGAAATCTATGAGGTGTCATCTTTTCTATATATTATTCTATATATTTAGCCGAAAATAAGTCAGACAATAATATACTATAGGGTAAACTCGAATAAGATAGCCATACTTTTTTAAAATGCAAAAAAAATATATTTCTTATTGTTATTTCTTAATAGTGTTTATACATACATTACTTCACTGGAGCCTACAGTACATAATACCATCAAAGTTAAAAGGAAAATATTTCAATGAAATTATTTATTACAAAAATATAAAAACATGAGAATTGACCATCTTATCTAAATGTTTAAGACAAGATGGCCATAAGAAATAGATGACCCATACATATTTTACGTTCAAGATTCTGCATCTATTATTTTATAAAATAATGAAAAAAAACATAATTTGATATATTCATTTTAGTATAGGATATTTAATATATATTATTTGTGAAAAATATAATATACATATAAAACAGAAACCTCTATTACAAAACTTAAATTCTAAATCCAATTTTTAGTCCAAACATATTTCACATAATATTTAATTACTGTAATAATAAACGTAATTTTTGAAACATAACGATTTTTGTTTTAAATATTATAATGATAGTGGACCATCTTATCCAAAATGTGAGTGAAAGAAGATTATAATAGTACTTATAAACAAATAGTGAAAATAAAAAATAAACAAATAGTGAAAATAAAAATGTATGTTATATTACAATTTACATATCTACTTTATGTATCTAACATTGATTGCAATAGCTTAATTTTTTCGACGTTATAGCAAGTTCTAGTGGATACATGAGAAATTTTACAGGTAACCGAAAATAAAAATATATTGAAATATTCATAATTTTGTTATTTTGAAAAATGTACGCACATACACTATGATAAATATCGGTTATCTTTGTGACTGATTACACAAACGCAATGTTTTGCAATTATTAGAGAAATTACAGCTTATAGCCATCATATCTGAGTTTATTCTACATGTCCGTACATGGAATACATTTTTTTTTTAATATATATCCTTGTAACATTAACATTCCAAAAAATTCCATATACCCAGCAAACACAAAATATAACTATTATATAATATATATACAGGGTTCGCAAAAAGTTCGGAAACGGTCAAATATCTCAAAAAGGATCAACTGTAGCGAAAAATATGTAAGTGGCAAAGTTGTAGGGCTTAATAAAATGTACCTAATGATGGCTAAAAATTTGACTTTGGGTGGAGGACGAAGGTTATACGAAGGTCAAATTGAATTTTTTAAGTTAGACCCCCCACTTTTTATTACATATTCTTGTAGCTTATTTCAAGGGCTTTCCAAAAACCTATAATAAAGTATTTTTTTATTAGGTATATTTAGAGTT
>NW_022639559.1:833463-834490 GCF_010583005.1 Odontomachus brunneus | reverse complement strand
TAGAGTTATGAGGCTTGAAAGGATTTTGGTCTTTAACTGTTTCTGTTTCGTAAAAACGTATCACTGTCTTCTGAACGGTGGATTTAGAAATAAAATTGCGATCAGGATATGCAGCATTGAATGTGTAGATCAGTTACTTCTTCGTATGATCTAATATGGTGTCCAAATTTTCGATAAAAAAACAGCATTATCTTTTCTTTATCGGTTAACATTTTTAAAAAAGAAATTTGAAATTGTAGTTGGAAAAAGAATGGGAAAAGACAAAGAGTAAAATGTGAGAGAGCACGACTCGTTTTTAAAATATAAAGATCGAGAAGCGTTATCGTGAAGCGCGGGTATGCGCGAGTTTTGACTGAATACGTGTGATATTTCGTCGTGAATGAATAACCGCGTTCGCTGATCGCGAATGAACAACTAAGCCGGTCATATCGTCTAGCTCGAGACACGAAAAACAAAGTTATTCTTGTTTTTCTCTCGTGTTTATGTTTTTTAGGCTCCCAGCCTAGTTGTTCATTCGCTCGCATCGAACGCGGTTATTCATTCACGACGTAATATCACACGTACTCAGTCAAAACTCGCGCATATCCGCGCTTCACGATAACACTTCTCGATCTTTGTATTTTAAAAACGAGTCGTGCTCTCTCGCATCTTACTCTTTGTCTTTTCCCTTTCTTTTTCCAACTACAATTTCAAATTTCTTTTTTAAAAATGTTAACCGATAAAGAAAAGATAATGCTGTTTCTTTATCGAAAATTTGGAGACCATATTAGATCATACGAAGAAGTAACTGATCTACACATTCAATGCTGCATATCCTGATCGCAATTTTATTTCTAAATCCACCGTTCAGAAGACAGTGATACGTTTTTACGAAACAGAAACAGTTAAAGACCAAAATCCTTTCAAGCCTCATAACTCTAAATATGCCTCATAAAAAATACTTTATTGTAAGTTTTTGTAAAGCTCTTGAAATAAGCTACAAGAATATGTAATAAAAAGTGGAGGGTCTAACTTAAAAAATTCAATT
>NW_022639559.1:828398-833453 GCF_010583005.1 Odontomachus brunneus | reverse complement strand
TAATAAAAAAATACTTTATTATAGGTTTTTGGAAAGCCCTTGAAATAAGCTACAAGAATATGTAATAAAAAGTGGGAGGTCCAATTTAAAAAATTCAATTTGACCTTTGTATGACCTTCGTCCTCCACCCAAAGTCAAATTTTTAGCCATCGTTAGGTACATTTTATTAAGCCCTACAACTTTGCTACTAACATATTTTTCGCTACAGTTGATCCTTTTCGAGATATTTGACCGTTTCCGGACTTTTTGCCAAACCTGTATATGTAAGGTGTAGTAAAAAGAAATCTATTATTTTTGCATGAAATTGAAGGCTTTATTTAGCATAGTTAGAATGATCCGATTTAAGTCAAATATGCACCGTTTTGTTCGATAACTTGTTGCCATTTTGAAGGTAATTCCATTATGCCTCTCTCATAGAAACTCTTGTCCCTATTGGCAAAGAACTGGGACAGTCGATTTTCACAAGCTTCTCTTGAGGCGAATTTTTCACCAGCAAAATCATTCGCCATAGAACAGGTGGTAATCACTTGGTGCCAGGTCCGGACTATAAGGTGGATGCATAAGAACCTCCCAACCAAGCTCCTGGAGCTTCTGGCGAGTCACTATCGATGTGTGTGGCCTGGCGTTGCCTGATGGAACACAATTCCTTTCCTATTGGCCAAAGCTGGCCGCTTCTGAGCGATTGATTCTTTCAGACGGTCCAATTGTTGACAGTACAGGTCCGAATTAAGAGTTTGGCCGTAGGGGAGCAGCTCATAGTGGATGATTCCCTGCCAATCCCACCAAACATACAGCAAAGCCTTCCTGACCGTCAATCTTGGCTTGGCCACCGTTTGCGCCGGCTCACCGCGTTTCTACCACAACCGTTTTCGCTTGACGTTGTCGTAAGTGATCCATTTTTCATCATCAGTCACCATCCGCTGCAGAAATGGGTCGATTTTGTTGCGATTCAGCAGCGATTCGCAGATGGAAATTCGGTCCATGAGGTTTTTTTGCGTTAACTCGTGTGGCACCCATACATCGAGCTTCTTTTTGTATCCAGCCTTATTCAAGTGGTTCCAAACGGTTTATTGTGCAATGTTTAGCTCCTGGGCAATCGAAACAGTGCTTACATGACGGTCGGACTCGACGATTTCCATTATTTTATCGACATTTTCGACAATTGGCTTTCTAGAGCGTGGTGCATCTTTGACATCAAAATTACCGGAACGGAATCGACGAAACTAAAATTGCACGTGATTGGCTGTTACAGTATCAGGACTATAAACACTATTCACATTTTCACGCCTGGCTTGCGTTTTCGCCTGTATCAAAGAAAAACTGTAAAATATGGCGTATTTTCTCTTTGCTGGTGTCCATCTTTGACGCGCGCTCAAACAATACTGAGTCAAATAATCACAAAACTGTCTGAGAAGTTTTTTTAGTACGAAATCTTATCTTTCTAACGCCATCTAGCGTAAACCGATCGCACTTATACAACGCAAGATACACATTACTAAAGCCATCTATTGGAAAAATAACGGATTTCTTTTTACTACATCTTATATATTATATAAAAATAATTCCGCTGTTATACATTATTAATAGAATAAAGGCACCAAAAGCGACATATCACTTTTTGTTTCTGGAGGTCTTAATGTAAAGCTCAAAATATAAATTTAAATACCCAGATAGCCAAACCTGCGCGAATAGATTTCGAGCAGAGCTTGCTATCAACTTTTGATGGCAAATAGATAAATTTGATGCAGGATCTGTTATATCAAATTTTGCTGCCAAATTGCCGCCAGATATGCGGCAGAGCTTGTAGCGATTGATAATTACTGCAGATTTACTGCAGAAAAATCGCGCAGAGCTTATAGCGATTTGACAGCAGATTGGCGGCAGAAACCGCGCAGACCTTGCTGTGCTGTAAGCTTTGCGTGGTTTTTGGTGCAAATTTGGCACCAATTGCCCGACAGCAAGATCTGTCGCCAAAACCGTAGCCTAATGTAGACACAGATGGTTTTGCTGTGGGTTTTTGATCAAATTTGCTGCCAATCTGCGCGCAGTCTGCACTCAATTTGCTTACTGGGTATATACATGTAGTTGGAAGTATCTCCCATCAGATAATATCATATTTTTGCTGAAATTGTTTCTACATTTAAAACAAAAAATATTTTTGTAAAACGCACGAAAATGGAGTTCCAACAAAATGGGTGCCAAAAGCGACATACCTATTGGAAGTTATATAATATGTTGCATAAATGATAATATTTGATAATAAATAGTTCATTAATGCATTTAATAGTTGAATAATATTTATTTATTCAAAATATAATATTACAAAAGGGAAATATAATTAAATAAAAACATATCTTTGGCATTTCTATCTTTTTCATTTCTCACATATTTTACATGTTATATTTTTAAACTAAACAAAATTAAATTTTAAAATAAACAAATGTCACGTCACAATGGGAGGTTAGAATCAAGTTATGTTAGTCACAGAGTATCGCACCTATCGCATACCGTAGGGGGTATGTCACTTTAAGACACATTCTCATAAAATGTTTCAAGTTATACAGTAAAAAAATAATGAAGATAAAAATATTCAAAAAATATTTGTACAAAAGCCAAATGCATGTAGAAGAATTTAATATTATATAAAAAGATTATTATCGCTGTTTGGTCTACGTAATTTGTCAATAAAAATCATAGAAATAAAAGTTGCGAATTTCTAAAACTCGATATTTGCTAACTTAGCATATAAAAGGACAAGAAATATATCACATATGAATTTTTTATGATTTAACTGATAAAACGAATTACGTTTATATTAGTTTCGATAAAATACAACATTTAATATATGAGATATAGAGTCGCTTTAGGAAGCCTATGTCGCTTTTGATTACTTTCCTCTATTGAGGTTATCTAATTTCCTTTTATAACTAGAGGCAATATAATTTAGTTTTAAAATTGTTATAATATTGTTATTTACTTGTTATAATAGTATAACAACAACATAACATACATATAACCCACATAGAACATAACTTCTATTAGACGTTCATATAATATCCATAACTCCACTAGACATCTGTCTCCATGGTAAATATGTCTAATGAACGTTTATATTATATCCATGATAGATATCATATAACATGTATGTCCATTAAAGATAATATAAATGTCCATTAGAGATCCATCACATATTATAATCTTATGAATTCTTATGAACATATATAGAACATTTAGAGATATAAAATAGATGTCAACTGAAAATGTAACGTATTATTTAATGAACTGTAAATACATTATTATATTTTTATTGCATTACTTCCAAAGATTGATTAACGAAAAATTAAATGAAATCTAATTAAAACGATTTCAGTCAAAAGAGGATGTTAAAAAAGTCCGATTTTTGGCCCTCCTGCGGAACCTTAGTGATCTACAAAAAGTAGTTTGGGACCTATATAAAATATTGAAAACAGTTTTATATCCCAGAAATGCGGGGAAAGTAGAATTGTTTTATGTCATATCAAGGCTCCTTTTTAAGTCGAATTTTTGTATATATTACACTAGAATTTATCAAAATAAATAAATAGGTAATAATTAAAATTTGCGATATAGGAATACTTTGTTACATTTTACGGTTATAACTATGCCAATTTTACATAGAATCTAATTCTAAATAATGTGAAGTCCATTTGTCATTTTGTGTTAATTGTGAATATATGACCATTTTATTATATACTTGCATTATACTAAGTTAGGCTGAATTGTCTGAACCATGCCAAATATTAAATTTAAACCAAATTTTTTTTTATTTTAACGATCTAAAAAATTGACTTGTGTAAAACCTTCAGTAAATATTCATACATGCACGTATATAGAATCTGCATAGAATCTCCACAGAATCTCTATATGACCTTTATAGAATCTCTATTCAGTACTTCTAATTTGAGATCGGACAACAAGCGGACATTTAGACCTTCAGTGGAAGTATGGATATTACATGGATGTCCATTAGAAGTTTTGAATCTCTATGATGAATGTCTATTGAACGTCCATTAGAGGTTTTTGTTTCGTGTGGGAACGTATTATATAACAAATGTAGTGCTTGCGTTTTACATTTGTGTTATGCAACATTTTTTATATACAGATGTTAGATTGTCTCTATAGCATCTGTTTTCTTTCTAGAAAAGTATTACTGGTTGGTCAGTCATAAATTACTATTGCTCAATAGTTTTATTGCTAGTGACTAATGATTTTGAGTACTTAAATTACAGGATTATTAACCTCTTTACTGTTGTAAAGATCAAAATCACTAAGTGGGCCAAAAATATACATGGCATTTTATTAGACATGGCATTTTATTAGACATGGCATGGCGTTTTATTACATGACATTTTCATATAACTCAATTTTGCATATAACTATTTTTGATAACGCTTAACACGAATCTGAGGTCTAAATTAGAAAATTCAAAATAGCGGATCCAATATGACAACAAAAAATATAAAAAATTCAATAAATTAGCGAATTTGGTAATTATTAACAAAAACTGACCACCTTCCGAGGACGATGACTTTCACATATGTTGTCATGGTTATCATTTTGAGTAACATTCAAAAAGTTTTAGTCGTCGCTCATTGTTTGTTAAAAAGTTACTAACAAAAGAAATTATGGTAAAGCTCCTGCTTAGGGAAGACTACTCCAATGACCTTGACCTTGACATATGTTATAGACATATGTCACCGTCCTAAATGACTTTCTGTAGGTTTTAGCCGTCGCTCGTTGTTCGTTAAAAAGCTATTAACAAAAGATTTTTACATAAAATGAATAGAATTTTTGGACACACGCACACACCGCTCACAACTGAAAGACACGGCAGCAGCTAATTGACTAATACTACGTGTTAGTTATTTATCTAACTTTTTAAAATTTTCACAATGCATTAAAATCGTGTGTTTCATTGAGAAATTCATACAAATGCATATTGAAAATTTGGAAGTCGTGTGTTACGTTCAGTTGCACACGCACGCACGCACGCACGCACGCACGCACGCACGCACG
>NW_022639559.1:826098-827870 GCF_010583005.1 Odontomachus brunneus | reverse complement strand
CACACACACACACACACACACACACACACACACACACACTGATCGCCAATCCGCGCGCTCGCCCGCCCGCCCGGGCGGGCTTGCGTTGGGTGCGTATGTTCCTATTATATTTGAGGTTTCATAAATAAAATGTAATTTGTCTTATTAATTAATATAGTGTCGCAAAATTACATGGATGATTGTTAGATCATTCTAATACAATAGGAAAATAAGCACTCACCGCGAGCCGCCGGGCGGGCGGGCAAACGCGCGGGTTGGTGAGCAGTGTGTATGTGTGTGTGCTAGGAGCACGCACCTTCCTAGCCTACAAATTCGATGTTTTTGTATATCAAAAAATTACATTCATTTTGTGCAACTTTTTTGTTAATAACTTTTTAACGAACAATGAGCGATGGCTAAAACCTTTCGAATGTTATTCAGGATGATGACTTTGACAACATATGTGAAGGTCATCGTCCTCGGAAAGTGGTCCGTTTTTGTTAATATTTACTGCGAATTTCTGTAAAGTTCGGTAGGGAGTTTTCCGGGCTGCTGAAAACAAATTTAGAATAAAAATTAGAAAACTAAAAATGACGGATCCAATATTGTGGATCAAAATGTCAAAAAGTCTAAATAATTGGTGGATTTCTTTAATATTCGTTATTGCAGGGGTCATAAAAAAATGTTTAAGAATATTCACCAGCTAAATTCGGAGACGTAAAAATATTATTATTTTTATTATTTCGCTATTTTAAATTGAACTAAATGATATAAAATAAAATCATAATAAAAATGTTAAGTTATATGCGAATGCACGGCATCCCACCACCACTTAGTACGCCCTCCTCATTCTATAGTGGAACCTCTTTCCTCCCGCCCTCTAGCGCGTTGTGAAACGTGTCCAAGCACCCGAGGGCTGCCAAAAAAATTGATGTCGACTGAGGCTTTTTCTATAATTTGCACCGGATGAGGAGAGGCAACGGTGACGGAGAGGAGACGGGGAACATACATGAATAGCAGGTCTTAAGGGATAGCAACTTTTGACTTTGAGAGAGTGACAGTCTATAGACATACTCCACAGTGAAGGAAGTTAATCCTGTAAAGTAATTCAGTGATTATAGTGACAGTGATAATCAATAATGTATATATTATTTGGTTCTTGTAATAAAATAATAATGTAAATTATTCCCAAATAATGAGAAAGATACATGTCAGTTTTCTCATATTAGTGTCAATTGTTTCATCTTATAGTTTTATTTTATTGTATTTGTATTTTGTTCCATCTTGTATTATTCAAACTAACTTATTGTTTACTCTAGTTCATTACAATAGTAGTTTAGTTAAAAACTTAAAAGCAATCATAACATTAATAGTTCATTGATATACATTATATCAATATCAGTCGCATTTTAATTGTTGTATGTCGTTTCCAATATTTACCAATAAATATGCCATAACAATGTTTTTCAAACAATATAAAAGTATATTATAAGCATAATTCATCAAATTATTGTCATAGCTTATTATTATTATTAACTCCAGTTTAATTTATTTAGGTGAAGCAGTGGATAGCGTAGTATGAAAAAGAATGAATACCCGCTGTAGGATCAAAACCTTGCAGCGACCCAAAATATGAAACACTACATTTTTTATTATTGAAACAAAATAATCAAGCATTAGATAATCAACCTCTAGGCTATACCTAAATTTGTAGAAATTCAATAAAAATGTACTATATATAGTTATATGTATATATATATATATATATATATATATATATATATATATATATA
>NW_022639559.1:804003-824023 GCF_010583005.1 Odontomachus brunneus | reverse complement strand
TCGTTCCTCACGTCAAAATCACCACTTTTGAATTTTTTAAACCACTCGAAACACTGAGATTTACCAAGAGCATATTCACCGTAAGCTTCGACAAGCATTCGATGTGATTCTGCAGCAGTTTTCTTTAAATGATAACAGAAAATCAATGCTGTCCGCAAATCATAGTTAGTAGGCTCGAAACGTGACATGTTTAAGGTTATACAAAAATATACTAGAGAATGAAAGTTGGGGTTATGTTTGTTGACAATATTCGTCAGCTGTTAGGAGAATATAATAGCGCGGCAGTAGCGGTCTTACGGTCACTAAACTGAACGCTGGCACCATTTATAGGGGAATTCCGGTTTCATACTTCTACACCTGGTATATATATATATATATATAATTCGCTAAATAATCACTGAATCAATAAGGAATGATTGATCGCTATTATTTCTTTAGTAATTACCAGTGATACTTTTCTGTAAAGGTCCTCGTACGTAAAATATAATTCATTAACATATATAGAATGTCCTAGAATAACCTTCAAAGCTCTGGCAACATAGTACGGATTAAGGTGAACATAAAAGTCCTATATTATTTTTTTGCGATATTTCTATATTATTTTTTTTCCTAGTAACTTTGTAGATTTTTAGTTATTAATTAAATAATATTAATATATTAATATATTAATATATTATCACGAGCGATTATCCGCCAATTTTCTTTAATTAATAATTAGGAATTTATAAAGTTACTAGAAAATAGTGAAGGACTTTTTTGCTCAATTTGATCTAATGTACAAGTACACGATGACAGATTTTGCCATTACAGCTCATCTATCATATCTCATGTGATCATTCACTAATCTTCATTAATTAATAGCTCAATAATTATTGGGAATATCACAAAACAGGATTTTTATGTTCATCTCAATTCGTATTATGCCTTCATCAGGCTTCAAAGGTTATTTTGAGACATTATGTATTGTATAAAAACAATGATGATGGTATGGTGAAAATTGTACCATGGTGCCCATACTTATAATGAAGTGGCATACTTTTTGATTAATGATAATTACTTTTGTTGGTAACAATCGCTTCTACCAAAATGTCATTGTAGTAATTGGACTGAATAGATTTTAATAAATAATTTATCTAAAATAGCAAAGTATTTTTATATTACGCTTACTAAATATAAATTTTATATTAAAAAAATATTGTATTTTTAGAAACATATTTTTTTATGTATTAACAGGCATTTTTTTTATAGACAATTTCTAACCTCCGCAAACAATAATATATATCTATGGTTGTATGTAGGAAATAATTTACAATCTTATTATATAATATTTCAGCTATTGATATATACAGGGTGTCTCAGACCTCCATGATCACACTTTCTGAAAACGTAGAACGGATTGAAGTGTGCAAGAAAGTCCTGTGCCGTTTTGAGATATTCGCAATAGTTTTCGAGAAATTAATTATTTTGTCTCAGCTAATAATAGCAGAGGAAGCGGCAGCCGAAAGAAAGATGTCTATATAAATATAAATATAAATAAATAAATAAATAAATAAATAAATAAATAAATAAATAAATAAATATATATATATATATATATATATATATATATATATATATATATATATATATATATAATTGTTATATAACCTTTTAGCAATATCTCGGACTGTAGACATTAGTTGCCCAATAGTTGGAGACTATAGATTTTAATTAAGCAATATTATGTTGTTAGGGATGTTACTTACAGGTTATTTCTATTATGTATCTGTAATTTCGAATAAATTCGAGTAAGAAATTATAATTAACCTGTATATGTAACGTTAATGTTATATTGCGTGTTACATTTCGCTAGATTATAACAATGTAACAGTTATATTATTGTGTTTACTGGGTAGTTTATCTTGTCTCTCTCTCTCTCTCTCTCTCTCTCTCTCTCTCTCTCTCTCCTTCTCTCTCCTCTCCCCTTTCTTTCTCTTTCACAAATATACCTTTAACATGGAATCAGTTTCAACCAAATATGAAAAATACTATTAATTTAAATAAATATATTTGAATAAACAATTAATTGATTAATAATATATGTGTAAATTGTGGCTTGGTATGGATATATCTTAGTCGTGCGATACAACCCTTACAAAAAAATATTACTGGTAAGTCAGTAATAAATTACTACTTCTCAGTATTTTCATTACTATTGACTAATGGTTTTGAATACTTAAATACAGAATTACAATACTTTAATTACAGGATTGCTAATATTATAAAGTAATTATTTATTTAGTGATGATAACAACAGTGATAATCATTGATGTATTATTAAGTTCTTGTGATGAATTACTGTTATAAATTATTTCCTAGCGAAAAAAAGCATCCATTTTCACATACTTAGTATGAATTGTTTTATAACTTGTATCTCTCAAACTAACTTATTGTTTGCTCCAATCCGTTATAATATTTAGTTAAAAATCTAAAAAAATCATGTTAATGGTTCGCTGATGTATATTATACCAATATCAGCCGTACTGCGATTGTTATTGCATTGTTCCTAACATTTACCAATAAAAATACCACTATACCCAGACACTATAAAATATTTATGATAAAGATTCATATATATTTATGTCAAATTATATTTTGAAAATATTATATAAATATTTTATAAATATTTTTATATTACTAAAAAAAAAGTATCAAAATCTTTATCCAAAATATTATTAAAATATAGGCCAAATATTTTATACAATATAGTAAACAAAAAATAAATATTTGTAATAATATTTTATAAATATTTCTATAAATAGTATACATAAAAAAATAGTATTCATAAAATATATAAAAATAGTATACATAAAAAAATAGTATATATAACAAAATTAATGTAATTATTTATAATTATTAAATTAATGAAGAAATAAGAAAATTTAAATTTAAATTGGTAATGTATTATATGTATAATATGTACTGAAAAAAATTCTTTAAATAAAGAAATATGTTTTGTTAAATATAATTTCTTAACTTAAAAAAATATTTGTTAAATTTTAGAAAATATGTAATAAATATAAAGTAATATTTTCTTAAATTTGTAAATGAGCTGTAAAATTATAAATTTTTAGAAAAAAATAATTTTCTTACAAGAAAAAAATTAGTCTTTTTATATGTAAAAATTGTGTTTAAATAAATATTTGCCTGTTTTAAAGTAAATAAAGTATAAGTAAATCATTTTATAAATCTAAATAAATTATTTTCTAGTATTAAAAGTATCTTGTCGTGTTTCAAATTAAAGTTTCTTTTATTATCAGAAAACAATTTATTTAAATTTACAAAATGATTTATTTGTATTTTATTTACTTTTAAAACCAGTAAATATTTTTTAAATATACTTTTTACATATTTTTTAAACATTCATTTTACATTTAAAGGGATCTATTCTTTTCTTTTAAATAAATCATTTATTTTCGGATACATGGATATACCATATGTATACAATACGAAGCGTTTCTTAGTCAAAGTGACAGTGGCACAGCAGGTAAGGTAAACGACTCAAGAACCAAAAGTCTCAGGTTCAAATCTCGGCAATGGTAAGCAAATTTTCGAAGTAAAATTTAACTTGAATTAAGCAGCGTGTGAAAAAATGTAAAGTGAAAACTAAGAACATATATTTAAAAATTTAAGAAAAATTTAGAAAAGAGAAAAAAGTATACAAATGTGTATATTTTAATAAATATTATAATATTTATGATAAATATTTATAATTTATTAAAGCTGTCATAAAATATTTATAAAATATTTTGGTAAATATTTATAAAATATTCAAATAAATTTTATAAATATTTTATAAATATTTTGTGCTGTCTGGGTAATGGTTTTTTAATATATAAGCTTTTAAATGATACAACAGCATATTATAAGCTAAAATATCGGCCAAAGTATTATCATAACTTTTTAGTATTTTCAGTAATAATTATTGACTACAGCTACAATGACCTTAATCTTAACATATGTTGTCAAGATCACTGCTCTGAGTAACATACAAAAGATTTTAAGTGGCGCTCATTGTTTATTAAAAAGTTATTCACAAAAAAGGTACATTAATATCAACACAGAGTATATTAAGTGTAGTATATAAACGATAAGTTATGGAAACGTAATACTTCTTCCTAGACGTTACTTATCATAGATACATAAAAAACATATAGTTCCATGTAAACACTGGTCTTCAATACTTATCAGTTGCCATTTAGAAATTTTTGTTCACACCGACAATATGTCTGTTTCTAATCGTGTAACTGGGGGGCTATGCCCCCCAAACCTGCCGCAGCGGGATGGGAGTTGCAGTCTGTTTTGTTTAAGCTACAAACAAAAAAAATTTTTCACAAAAGACTGGACCCCCCCCTTGCCGCGGTGCGGGGGGTCTAGGGGCGTAGCCACCCAATTGCACGACTAGGAACAGGCATCTTTTATAGATATATTTCAATGTATACTGTGTATCAAAATTACGCTCCGTTTATAAAACTTTTTCATTAGTAACTTTTTATTAACAATGAGCGCCAGTTAAAACCTTTTGAAGGTTACTCAGATCTTGACAACATATATTAAGATCGAGGTTATTGGAGCTGCCTCCCCTATAGTCAATAATTATCCAAAATCAAAACTATGCGCAGTGACCCAGAATATGAAATACATTTTTTAATTATTTAACCAAAATAATTAAGCATTAGATTGTCTGGATCATTCTAATAATTAAATTTGTGGAAATTCAGTAAAAAATGTACCATGTATAGTAATTCACCAAATAATCATTGAATTACTAAACAGTGATTGATTATCACTATTTCTAATTACTAGTAATACTTTTCTGTAAGAGAAGTATGGTAATTTTTACTACTAACATGTAGTATTTACTGGTATCTAAATGAAACCATCTAGATAGTTATCAAGATAGAGAAATCGAAATATTTAATCTATATCTAGATGGTAAAGATATATAGTATCTTCATCTTAACATTATATAAGAAAATGTACTATCTTCTAGTAGCGAAGATAAAGATTTCTTTTACGATATTATGAAAAAGAAATAATGTTGTTAGTACAAAGACAATAATTAGCAGTAACATCGAGGCACTTATTTAGAGTTCAAATCGAAGAAATTGCGTACTCTGACAAATTTCTTTAACACGAAACAAACTTTTTTCAAGTACAATGCATCGCTGCCCTCATCGACACCAGTAGAGCGTCTTATAAATACAACAAAAATTATCTTATAAGACAACAAATATATGTATCCCATAAAAACTGTTTATTAGATAGTATTTTGAAAAACTTTTTTTTTAAATGACAACTTATAAATGAAAGTATAAGTATTGTTTATATATCCTTTTTATTATCTGCGCAACTTTATTACATATTTGTGTAAATTGTCTAAAAAAAATCTAAAAAGTAATCTAGATAAATTGCATAATTACTTAATCTTTTACCTAGATGCTTTAAAAGCATAACCAGCTTCATCTCATCTAAAATGGATATATATATTTACATCTCGATTTTCATCTCATCTCCATCTAGATGATTTTAAAACCATCTAAGCGCAACATTGCTAATGTAGTATATTATTTAACAAAAATGCTCTCCATATGCGTTGACACTAACAAAATTTGATATCGGAACACATACTAATGACGAACACATGTTACAAAATATTATATAATATAATAAATATATAATTGAAATCTCCTGCTGAAAGTGGTTGTGCTCTAATGACTGCGACAAATAATTTTACGAATACCAAAAAAAGTAGGAAGAAACTATTAGGTGTATATATGATCCAAAATCATAACAATCTTAAAAATATAAGTAAGGTGCTGTACGCGCGCTAGTTTATACATGTACTTTACGATATGCCTTGATAGTTGCGTACATGGGAGTGCACCATATGTACGTTGAGTGCGTACGTGCATGCGTGCGTGCGTGCTTGCGTACGTGTGTGTGTATGTGAGTGCGCGTGCGTGCCTACCTGCGGCAAGCATACCTGTGTGCGTGCGTGAATGTGTGAATGCGTAAATTCCGGCGTGCATGCATCTGTGTGTGTGTGTGTGTGTGTACGTACGTGCGTGTATGTGTATGTGACTTGAATATTTTATATTTATATATCTTCTTTCTTTTTTCAGATATCTTAATTATATAGTAACATTTTACTAAGGCATTCGTTATGGCAAGTATATTTTAAAAGTGCCAATGTCTATAAATACAGGCGTGAAATATTTTTCATAAATTTTATAAAAGGTAGTCGGCCGGAGTTAATTTCCTAGTATATGTATGTTTGTATGCGTGCGTACGTGCGTGCGTGTGTTATGCCTTCGTACGCGCGCGCTTATGTGTTTATATGTACATATAAACTAGTTATAATTAAATTAGTTTTAAAAAGAATTGACAGCTTTGTTAAGGAAAAATAACATAATCACGATCCGAATTAACGAGAGCAGTTTGAAAAGTTCTTGGAATCGATTATAATTTTATAAAATCTTAATAAATCTTTATTTCTCGACACAATCTTTTTCAAATCTATAATACATTTATTCCAAGGGTAATATTTTTATCATTATACCATATTAGAATATATATATATATATTCGTTAAGCTTTTAAAAATAAATGTTTTCTTTAACAATGACTTCTTCATTTGAGCAAATTTTTTTTCTGCTAAGAATTTTTTGAAGTTGAGAAAATGATAGAAAGTCGCTAAGAGCCTAACCATAAAAGTACGGAGAATGCGAAAGCAAATGAAGAAGTCTAAACATTCTCTTTGAAAGTCGCGGTTCGAATATGTTTTTACTCCGATATAAGCGAACGCGACTCCCCACCTCGCCGAGATTTTCGACATGTTAAATTTACTTGTTCAGCTACGGTATAAACACACGCGCGCGCGATTACACACACATACGATAAATGCTTATGATCTTAATAATATCGCGTTTATTCAACCGAACAGACGGCTACTCATATTGTGGATTTTGTCGACGATTTCTACATTAATGGCTGTTAATAGACGTTTACTAAATGGATTGCTTTTTTTTACAGTCATCTTAGTCATTTTTGAAAAACGTTACCTACTTGTTCGGGTTCGAATATGAAAGAACAGATTTTCGTAAAACTTCCTCATCAGCTTTAACCCTTCATTGCCCTCGTATGAGGCAGACTCTCAGTTAAAATTTTATTTTCTAATTATATAAAAAGCTTAATAGTTGGCTTTAAAACTTTCTGGCTTTTTATTTATAACCCTTTAGATTATATTTATATGGTTATTTTTTTAATTTCATTAGTATAACTTTTATTAATAGATATTAACCTTCCATTTTTTTCGTATGAGGTGAGCGTTCAGTTGAAATTTAATTTTCTAATTATATAAAAGTAGCTTCACAATTGGCTTTGAAACTTTCTGGTTTTTCATTTCCAATTTTTTAGATTATATTTGTGTGGTCCTTAATTAATGTATGGTTCTTAATTTGATTAGTATAACTTTTAATAGACTCTGGAAATGTTAACGCACGCTTATAGTCCAAGTAAATACGCGAAGTTAATACGCCTTATTCTATTTTCAAATTTAAGTTTCATTCTAATAGATCGATAATAAATCATTGTTTTAGTACATCTACTCGTTTTTATGAAACTTTATTAATGATGTTATGAATAATAAAATTTTCATTTAAATTTAATCAATAACACAGACGGAGTATTTCGCTCGAAAACACTAATGTTCGTTAGCCAAATGAGGTCAATGAAGGATTAATATTGGTTATGTTTAAATTTTTCTTCGCTAGATATTATATTATGGAACTTATTTACGAATATTCTTTTTTTTCTCAACATGCGTACCTTGACTGTTTTAATTGGTTTAAAAAAAAAAACAAGAAGGCACATCGCCATGACATTATCAGTCCGCTAATTGAACAGATGAAGGTTTTAAATATAACTAAATTCATACCTATTGTAATGCCATTAATATACCCGATTCCGAGAACTTTCCTAACCTCCATGTATGTACACAATTTGAACATTTTTGCTGTTCGCATCAATTTTCATATTTGCATTATCTAACTGTTCCGTTCATAAATTGAATCGCGAAACCATTATATAAATTGCAAATGAAAAGTGATCTTAAAAAGAGCTTAAATAGCCACACAACGTCTAAAATCAAGACGTTTTAGTCCTGATCTACAATAGGTGTAGTAAACTTTAAGCCGTAAGAAATTAACTAATCATAATTGATTATTCCTCTATAATTCGACTGTGATTAGTCAATTTCTTAAAACTTAAAACTTACTACACCTATTGTAGATCGGGATTTAGAAACGTTTTAGAGACGTCTTATGTTCCGAAATTTTAGAGATGACTTCAAGATGTTTTAAAGACGTCTTATATCAGGATTTTGGACATTGCGTAGTGTGGGTATGTATTTCTTTTGGCAAAACACGTAAATCTCTAACTTTCGCACTAGATAAGTGGCTAACAAAATACAATTACGTCTTCGAAAGATTATAATATAGAATCTAGCATGAATTAAGCATTATTACTGGAAAGTCCGACTGATAGTCCGAATCGATCGAATTAATTAAATTCTTGGCTATTAATTATTGCTTACTCACAGCATGAGCCGGCCTTAATGAAATACGCGCAGCAATGTAGAACGGCGTAGTTCGCGCGTAAGTTTATTTATGCTGTTATTATTGTTATTATTATTATTAATATTATTATCAATACTACTACTATTACTACTACTACTACTACTATTACTAGTACTACTATTACTACTACTACTACTACCACCACCACCATCAGCATTATCAATACAATCATAATCATAATCATCACCATCATCACTATCACTATCATCATTACCATTACTACTACTACCATCACTACCACCACAACCACCACCAGTATCACCATCTTTATTACAATTATTACTACCACTTCCATAACTAATACTATCATTGCTATTGCATCTATGACAGCTATTACTGCAATTACTGCTACTACTACTACTATTATTAATATTACCATTACCAACACCTATATCACGGCTATCATCATTTCCACCACAATCACAACCACCACCACTACCACTATCAATATAATTAACGTCACCGTCACCATTACCACTACAGCCATCATCACCACTACCACTATTATCACAACTATCATCATCAGATCACTACTATTCCTAGCATTTTTACTTCCACTATTTCTATTATTAGCATTATTATTTCTTTGCATTCTCTTATGGCACGCGTATAATCATATGACGAGCAATGTACAGCGTCAATCAAAATAATCGTTTGAATGTTGCGAATTCGAGTTAACGCCAGATTTATGTATAAATTTCTCACTATTGTGACGAATAATCTGTATTTATTTCTTTATTTTGTACAAATTCTACGGTAGCAATAAATTATTAAGTATTCTCTCAACATACGCAAAAATATTTCTGAATATTTAGGCAAATATTATCGCGCAAGCTACACCGTTATAATCGTGAAAATTTCGAAAATATAAATATCTAAAGAATCGCGATGTATCTATTTCTATTCTGCTACGTATTTCATCTGAATTCACGTTAATAATTTTCAATTTCATTTTCGTTAAATTTTATTTAAAAAAATATCAAATATTTTTGATTACTACAATAACGAAAACAAAGATATGTATAAAGTTGAAACATTTTTTATTCCCCCTCTCCCCTCTCTCTCCCTCTATTATTATTATTATTTGCCGTCTATCTTATACAAAAATAAATGCTTGTAAACAGTACAATATTGGGTAATGAGAAACGTTAATAAATCTATTAAGCATTCCATAAAGCATTCATAAGCATAACTGTTAAAAAAAATATTTCAAAAAAGGCTCAAAGACACCATTAAAATAACGTTTTTCCTTTCTAGTTCTTATGCAAGGCGCACTATGCAGGTTTGTCAATTTCTAGTTTTCACACGGTGCCATAATATTTTTGAATTTTAAAGGTTAAAAAGGAAAAATCTCAGAACGCGTGTATAATATTTCAAATTATTGTAACAATATTTCAAAATTATACACACACACACACACACGCACACACACACACACACACAAAAAAGGTAGTAACAAACTTCAGGAATATATAGTACTCGTAAAAATAAACGAAAAAATCTTAATAAATAATATTCCAATAACCATTTATTTCTGAGTTATAAAGCATTTTCTGCTGTAATTAATGAAAAAAATATTTAGTCTACAACATATGTTCGATATTCTCTCTATTCATTTCAACACACAATTCGGTAAGCTTTCATTGAAGATCGAATATATTCAAATATTCCAGATTTATTTCGTATTTCTTGACAACAATTTATAATCTTTTGTGTCAGTTCATCTAATGTGTTAACTGATGTGGCACACCATACTCTCCAAATAAGTAAGAGTGTAATGAATTTAAACCCGGATGAACAAGGTGGCCATGTAATTGGACCGCCATATCCTATCCACTTTTCTTGAAAAAAAATTGATTAAATATTGTCTAGCAATCATGAGGAAAGAGGCACCATCATGAAAGGTCACACTAAATGTGTACGTAGTACAGGAATATCTTTTAAAAATTTAAGTGTCATTTTGAAAAAAAATTAAGATGCTTCTTTTGTTAGTCTATTGAGCAAAATGTAAGATCCGATTAGTTAATCTCCAAAAATTTCTGTTCAAACATTCACACAAAAACGATGCTTGTGTTTTGATGCTATACTAGCATCGTAAGAACTAGTAAGAATTGTTATCTGCCCAAACATAGACGTTATGAACATTATTAATTCTATTCCTAGTGAAGAAAGCTTCATCATACCCAAACAGTATGATTTGATTGTAGATAAATACAATAGATATTACACAAAAACTGGATTTCCTGAACGCATTGATGAAAAAACCACTAACAAAAATAATCCATGGTTATAAATTACTTGGCATAAGAGCTCGAACACGTTGGACATGATAGGGATACAAAACTTGATCACGTAAAATGTTCCATACGGTGCAATGGCTTGCCATATCTTCTTGCAAAGCAATCTTTCGATAAGATATTTTTCGAGGGTTTTTTCTCTATTTTATATGAAATTGTTTCTTCTAATACAGAAGTAATAATAGATTTTACTCTATCACAGTCAACAAAAATTGGCTCAAATTTCCCAGTCTCACGTAAGTATTGATAAATTTTACTAAACATTCTTCTGCTTGGTTGTCGACGATACGGATAAGTTACACAATACAAGCGTCTTTCTTTTGTAGTATATATACAAATTTACACACGCCACACCACCACACACAAAACACGCTACATACAACACACACCATTATACATACCAAATACACCACACACATCACACCTACACACACCTTGCCATTTGTTCTGCCATACATGAAATTAATATCTGTTATTTCAGAATTTGTGTAAAAATATATATTAGCTATTTCTCAAACAACACTAAACCATAATAATATAACTTTCCAAAGCTTAACAAAACAATGGTATTTGATGTATAATAACAATAAATGACTATTCGCTAACATTCTGAACTGACATAGAAAATTGTAAACTGTCAACAAATAAGCGTACTAAACGCTGACAATATTCATTATTAGTCAATCTTAGAAACTCGTGAAGGACGAGTGTACGAGCAGTCGCGTATAAATACGTTATACAGTACAAATTGCTAGAATTTATTTTTCATCTATTATAGCAGAAAATGATAACTTGGAAATATTAGATAAATCGGAAAGTTCCGTCTAGCGGTGAGTAGAACTGTCGGTAACTCTAATGTCTAAACTAAGCTTAATTTTTTAGTTTAACCATCTGTCAATAAAAATCAGTATATAAAGGTTCGCATCAATAACACTGTTTCTTATTGCATCGAAAATGTCGAAATTTGAGCCAAAGCGTCATTTGCGCGAAGTGTTAATCTTTTGCTTCAAATGGAAGAAAACTGCAGCTGAAACTCATCAATTGTAGAAGTTTATGGTGATAGTGCTCCTTTCGATAAAATATGCAGAGAATGGTTTCGATGCTTTAAAAGTGGTGATTTTGATGTAGAGGACAAAGCGTTCTGGATGACCAAAAGCATTCGAAGACGAAGAATTGCAGGCATTGGTGGATGAAGACCCATGTCAAACGCAAAAACAACTTGCAGAAGCTTTAAATTGTGTTCAATCTGTTATTTCCGATCGTTTAAAAGCCCTGGGAAAGATCTATAAGGAAGGGAAATGGGTCCCATATGAACTGAAGCCAAGAGACATTAAAAGGCAAAAAACCATCTGCAAAATTCTGCTTGCTAGGCAACAAAGAAAGGGGTTTTTGCATTGTGTCATCACTGGAGATGAAAAATAGATATATTTTGACAACCCCAAATGTCGAAAAACCTTTTGCGACCCCGGCCAATCCTCAACATCGACGCCAAAGCGGAATATCCACGGAAAGAACGCAATACTCTGTATTTGGTGGGATCAGAAAGATGTTGTGTACTATGAGCTATTAAAATCTGGTCAAACAGTCACAGGGCATCTCTACCGAGAACAAATTATCCGTTTGAGCCGAGCATTGCACGAAAAACGATCAGAATATGAAATGACACAGCATAAAGTGATTTTGCTTCATGACAACGCTCGACCTCACAAAACTTGTCAAGGAAACGTTAGAAACACTTTGCTGGGAAGTGCTACCCATTGCGGCTTATTCACCAGACTGTGCCTCTTCCGACTACCACTTGTTTCGGTCGATAGCACAAACATTTACTGAGGAACGCTTCAATTCTGAAGACGTCGAAAAATGGGTCTCTGACTGGATAGCCTGCAAAGATGAGTCATTCTTTCGCCGCGGAATTCGCTTGCTGCCCGAAAGATGGGAAAAAGTCATCGCTAACAATATGGACAATATTTTGATTGATGTACTTTTTCATTTTCTTTCTTAAATGAAACTACTTTTTGCAAAAAAACGGACGGAACTTTCCGATTTACCTAATAAATGATTATTGCAGAATTGTTTATTAAGAGTTTTTTGTTTATTTTCGCGAGTATTACATACTCCTGAAATTTGGTACCACCTTTTTTGAACACTCTATACATAATCCAGAATAATAAAAATGCAATATGATAAAAGAGGTTGCCCAAAAACGGACTCAATTGTGAATCAATGAAATATGAAACATTTTTTAATTTTAAACTAGTGATGGGTATATTCTAACGATAAATGATATTAGTTACCATGGTGTTCGTTGCTAGCGCCGCTTCTCAAGTAATACGAATGTGTAAAATATGTTATAGAGTTGTTTAAACAACATTTAGAAAAAGTAGGACGTTCTCAGACAATTTTTAGTTACTCATGTGTCTTATTTTGAATTTCCATAACTATAGTTTAAGATGCTGACGAAAGCTATCGTAATCAATTAAATATTTCCCCAATGACGATAGTCTCAAGTCAAATATTTGAAAATATCGCAAACATTTTGTATAATATTTTGAAAAGAGCCTCTAATTTTTTATATTACTATATTCTACTCTTTCCTTTTTTAAATTGAAAGTAATCCTTGTAATATCAATTAAAAAGCCTTTATTTACGCATTTAACTTTATAACGGAAGTTAGGCACATACTATAAAAAATAGTTTAAAACATTTTCGGTTATTCTATTATAGAAACTTTATTTCAAACTAATTTCATATTTCGTTTTTCTAAAATTGGACTTACAAACCTTTAAAAATGTGTACCCTTTTTATTAAAAAAAAGGAGGAAATAAATGAGATAGTCTTCTAATTTAGTGAAAAATTAATGTTATTTTTGGTTTACGAAATTTCAATCATTTTCGGCTTCTTTACAAAACATTATGACATATGATAGTACCATTGTATTCAAGTACTATTAAAAGAGGACATCTATGTTATTATATGTTTTTATTTAATATTATACGAGAATTACTATACTTTTTTTGATGTCCGCACTATTCGTTGTATTAATCACATTTGATTTCTGATAAATAGAAAAAGACATGATACATGAATGTTAGATAAAACATCCGAATTTGATAAAGCGGTGCTCTTACGTAACAATATTTAATGGTAGCTCTATCCAATATTAAACATATATATAATAACGCGTATCAATCAAATACTGAATAAGCATAATATATGTATGTTTTACCAACATCTGTAACTGAGTACTGTGTCACCACACGAAAGCTATTAAGAAGCTTGACATCGCGCGCTTCTGCACATTGTTTAAAACTTTAAATAATATTCCATTTAATATACTTTGGATAATCCTGTGTTACTTTCTAAAATTTTTGGTAATTACACAGTATAGGGGGTGCAATTCGAATGACCTTGACCTTGACATATGTGGTAGAGGGTTAATGTGTATATATAAATATGCACAGCACCCTTCTGAGTAATCTTCAAAAGAATTTAGCCATCGCCGTTGTTTATTAAAAAGTTATTAACGAAAGAATTTAGGAATATTTCAGTTATTGATACTTAAATCTTTCTCTATGTCTATCTTCTCAAGATCTCTGATCGAAGAGAGCTTTATTTACAATACTGTATATAGTACTATAATTCGAAACACTTTTCAGATATCTTTTAGTCAACAACTATTGAAACCGTATAGTGGTTCTAACTTGATACAGAATGCTGTTTCACGAGTTTCTTCACTTTATCATGACTTTGTTGTATCCAATCGAAGATCATCACAAAGTACATATAAGCATCATGATGAATAAATAAAATTATTTTTGCATAATTTCTTTATAAAAAAGTATTAAATATATAAAACAGTATATGTATATGCGCTGAAGAGGGGCGGAGCCCCCGTACCCCCTTCCCAAAAAACTAACCCTAACCTAATCTATTAAAATATGGTAAATTGTACACGTACATACAATGCAATGCAATATTTACATATCCATACATAATTTGTCAATAGAAAATAATATAAGAATATAAATGTAGGTACTGTTTGAGATCTTTCAATTTATACTATATGCAAAAAATATCGCAAGCAGTACCTGCATTTGTATTCTTATATTGTTTTCCATCGACAAACTATGTATAAAAATGTAAAGATTAGGTTACGTATATATACGTGTACAGTGATTATCATATTTCAATAGATAGTTAGGTTAGGGTTAGTTTTTTGGGGAACGGTTGCGGGAAGAGAGGGGCGGAGCCCCCTCCGTACATATACGTGTACTGTGCATATTTATATGTACACATTAATTTATGCAGTGTCGCAAAACTATATAGCATTAATAAACCTTTTTCGTTAATAACTTTTTAATAAACAACGAGCAACGGTTAAAAGTAAACTTTTGTAAAGTTATTTAGAAGGGTGACCTCTACAACATATGTTAAAGTCAAAGTCATTCGAGCTGCATCCCCTATACTGCATAATTAACCAAATTTTTTTATAGCTTTCGATCCTTGAAGTCCGAAAATAAAAATTTAATAGATCTTTTTTAAGAATAATATAATCAATTAATAAGACGTCTTTTATCGTAGATATATTTTCGTTAAAACAATACTTATTGATTGATTGAAATATTGAACAATACTTTAATGATTTAATGAACAACTGTATCGTGTGTGCGCGCGTGTATGGGTATGTGTGTATGTGTATGTGCGCGTGCGCGGTGTGTGCGCGGACGCGTGCGCGTGTGTGTGAGCGCGTGCGCGTGAGCGCGTGTGCGTGTGTGTACGTCCCAAGAAGATACTCGAGATGTACATTGAAGATTTTTTTTATAGAATCATCAAGTTTTTATGGTATTCTTAGTTGCCAAATTGAGCATCCTTGAAAAAAATTAAAAAAAAAATACAATAATGCCAGTCGAAAATGTTTCTAATGAGTATATTTTAAAAATAACTTGCATCGGCGTATACTTTCGCAACGTTTTTTAACGGAACGGTTGATATGTAAGATTTAAAACACGTTACGTTTACGATATTTCGATAACGTGTTCCATTCCGCGCACTTTGATCATAACCAAATTGACGCGCTTTAATCTGTCTCAAATGACGTCCCACACGGAACATAATTTCCATTAGATGTCCACAACATCCACAGTTTCACTCATAAACTTCTATATAATACTCCAGATAGCACACGATATCCTATAGATATCTATTTTATGTTCATTTCATGTCAAAACTATGAATTTTATAAGACATTCATAAGATGTACATTTGTAGGCATTTCTGGAATATCCTAAAATGAACACATTACTACATCCATACTTAGAAAAAGATATACAGGATGTCTGATATACAAGATACACAATACTACGTGTGAAGGTAGAATACATCTGAGGATGAAAACACTTGGTAATTTGTAAACAATCACGTGAAATTTCAAGATATTAAAGAAAGAAGATTAACAAATTAGAACGCGCGATATTGTGGGTCGAACTTTGTAAGAGTGAAATTTCACCGACAATGATTGAGATATTGTTTCTTAGCGACACACATACAACACGTTCAAGATACATCGAGAACCAATTATCGAATTGTCTGCACGCCATTTGCATCGTTACTCGGCATTCAGCGATCAATAGATGTACATTGCTGCTAAGAGGTAGTCGCTCTTCAACGATTTCACATCGAAAAGTTCGTCCCACAGAGCGTCACACGCTAATCTTCTTTTATTATATCTTCAAATTTCATATAGTTATTTGCAAACTGCCAGGGATTTTTGTATTCAGGTGAGCGTGTTCTACTTTTACATGGTATTGCATGTCTTGCGTCAGACACCCTGTATAATGTAATTCAATATATAAATTAATTGAATATATATAATTAATTATTTTTAATTGTACATCAACAACATTTATTTTAAGTGATAATATACAGTGTTTTCTAAGTACATATCAAACATGTAGAGCTAATACTTCACATCAAAAAAAAAAAAGAAAAAATTCATAGAAACATACGTCCTAAAATGTTTTATTTCTAAAATACACCACTCAAAAAGAGTAACTGAAATATTGTTTTGCGGATAAAAAGTAGTGGTGAAACGAAAATTTTAAATTTTAGAATTTTCCTAATTTTTTTTATTTATTAGATAAAAACTAAGAAGAAGTAATAATTTATTCATTCCATTTTATTCTCTCAAAGATGAAGCATATTTTGTTTAATTTTCTCAATAATAGAACATACTAGCAAATTCTGACCATAGGTCCATTTTGTATACGTATGTCTGAGAATTCTGAAAATAAGATCGTATTCATTCTGTTTATAAGAGAAAAAAAGTTATGCACAAAATAAAGATAATCACCTCCAACTCTTCAATCCTTAACTGATTTCCTGGGAACAAAAGTCATCTCAAAGTATGACTTACTATTAGTGCCAGATACAAAAAAATAAAATTTTTTGTTTCACCGTTGTCTTTTTATTCGTAAAAAATATTTTTTCAGCCATCCCTTCTAGGGGGTACATTTAAGAAATGAAGTATATTTTAGAATATATGTTTATATATATAAATTTCTTTTCTTATTTTGATATAAGAAATCATTTACTGCATTTTTTATATATACTTAAGATATACTCTGTATAAAAATACATATATATATTTTTTTAAATATTCATAATCAAGTCTTATATTTAAGATCATCTTAAGAGAGTATTCTATTTTGTTATGTCCAAAAAATTGATTTTTTTTTAATATACTCGTATTATAGCCTCGGTATAACTGCCCAGACAGCACAAACTGCTAAAAGATATCTTAAAGACGTCTAAAAAACATCCAAAAGAAATAAGTACATCTTTTGGACGTTTTTAAGACATCTTTTAGTAGATTGTGCTGTCTGGGTGATTAGGTGTAAGTAGTCAAAATCTAGAATTAAATATAAAAAAACACAACGTAAAACTTTAAACTCGTTTTCTCGAAACCACATTTTTCAAGTTTACGAAAGTAATTACTAAAAAAATATTAAAAATATCGCTTTGAAATTTAACACGCTTACAAATATGTTTCTTCAAAAAGTGAACTACGATGAAGGCGATATTTGTAACAATTTCTGTTTAAATGCAAATAAAAATTGAAGTTTTGAACAAAAATGATATTATAATACTCGAAAGAGCGCTGTTTTGTCAATTTTCAGTTTATAATATTGCTTATAGTTCAATTAATACACAAACTCGTATAGATTAAGAAAATTTTATGTTTTTATGTTTCAGATCAACCGTGGCTTTCAATCACTTCCATCATATAAAAATATATTTTTAGTAGTCTTCACTTTAACGACATCCATATATGATTTACTCGATAATTTGCGATAACCAACAATACCATCATATTCTACAAAAATCAATAAATATTTGTGAGAAACAATCATTAAAAAATTTTATTGTTCCATTTTATTGTTCGGAGGACTAATTTGGTGTCAACTTAATTGGTGTCGCATCATCTTAAGGGAGGAAATCACTATAGAGGGGCACAAAAATAGAATTTTTTTTTGCTTTAATTAATAGTACTATATATATATATAGAATATATTCCCAAAATTAGATTTTGAAATTCAAAATCTAAATGGTACCTAAAGATGGGTTTTTATAAGTAAAAATCGAACTTTTGATTCAAGAGCTGCTTTTTTGTCAATTACAAAATTTCTTTTCAACTTGTTTAGGTTTATCGACAAATTATGTCCATAAAGAGTAAAATATTTTTCCCTATTTTGGTTTCAGACAAACACAACAGGAACCAAAGTGCACACCGTTTTGTGCCGACTCTACCGCGACGCTCATTTCTTTCACTACATACAATTTATAAACATTTTTCTTAACTTAAAAATATTTTTTTAATACTTCAATGTATAGGCAAAAACACTACAAAGTTGGAAAGCAATTGGATAAGTATATTCTTAAAAAAAAATTCACGAAAATTCCCTTATTTTTGACGTTCTACAGTGATTTCCCCCCTTAAACGTTGTTGGTCACTATTCGACTTTGGTTTATGGAGAAAGGATTTATAACTGTTCGTATGCGAGTTTGATTTATATTTTAATTTGCATTTAACTTAATTTGCGTTGCTTAACTTTAAGATTTGGTCTTACGCAAAGGTTGATTCTTGCGTCTGTACTTTTATCTTTCTTATTGTTGTTTCTAAAGAGGACCCAAATCGACCCAAGTCGAAATGTAATATTTGTATTTTTTTGTCTCCGTTTTTGTAATATATCAATTGTCCTCTTGGCACACAACTGGCTCTTAAGTGTTCTTCTCTTTTCCTTATTTTATTGTATTTATGAGAAAATCGCATAAATTGCTTCAATACTTTTCTCTAGAAAAATTCTTGAAAATATTTTTTAGACTCAAGAAAGAATATCCCCTTAAGCTCATTTTTATGTGCTCTATAGCTGTTGAAACGACTCATATAGCATTTTAAGATGAAATTAAAACGATCCTAACGTAAGATCGAATTATGAATATTGACATATGTATCGTAAAATGTTTTTTTTTATTATGGCTGAAACCAATTACAGCCAATCACTGTTTGCAATGTAATTGACTGTGTTTGCGTTGGCACAAACGACGCTGTAATCAATTAACGTACCGTTTTCCCATAGCAGCTACAAGTATATTTATTACCGTACTTAAAATTGGCTAACGCGTTTAAGATTATGATATGATTCTTTTTCTATTTTTTTTAATGAAAGCCATATATATGCCTCTTTTAAAAACGACTAATTGTAGTTAAAATATATATGTAAAACTGTGTAAATTTGTTTTTTTTCCACACATACACGTACATATTTTTCATTACAAAAATTACACCAAAGGAAGCAAATGAATTGTTTGTTTCTATTAAATCGATTTAAGTGAAATAAATATAACGTTGAATTATTAATATCTATCTAAGTTCGTCTATAACAAATATATTATTCTTTTAAATAACAAATCTCCTATATTCTCTTAAATATATATATATATATATATATATATATATATATATATATATATATATATATATATACAC
>NW_022639559.1:790635-802921 GCF_010583005.1 Odontomachus brunneus | reverse complement strand
ATTTAAAAAAATTAATGTGACCTTGACCTGACCTTCGCTACGCAACCCAAGGTCAAACTGATGTGATCAGTAAATACATCTTTTTAAACGCCACAACTTTTATCTGAAACATTTTTTTCTAAAATGCTTAGTTTTCGAGATATTTCACCGGTCCGGGACTTTTTGAACACCCTGTATATATATATATATATATATATTAACAACATTATAAAACCAATTAAATATATAAGATAATTCAAAATAATAAAACTATTTAAATTAAAGTATAATGTATGTAATATAAACTTTCTTTAATGTATTGTTGTAATTATGTATTGTTTTAAAATATAAATATTTTATCTTTTTAATGTAAATTAAAATTCCGTGTGTGTAAGGGAGATCCATCTATATAGCTCCACAGGTATGTAACTCATATGCTCTTTGTAGTATTTATTTTAAGAGAAACAATAGATACAAAATCGCGAAAGAGTTTATTTAGAACATAAATATTTTTCTCTGAGTCTTATTAAAATCAAAATAATATTACAGTTAAATAAATAGAAAAAATTGGATTAGCAGTAGCAGCATAAGTTTCCGAGTTTCTCAAAATTTTATATTAATATTCTCCAGTATGAATAAATAAAATTATGCGACGTGTTATTGACTAGAATAAAGTTTCTTGTAATATATATGATATTACTTTCTATTTCGGATAATAAAAGCAATTTTTATTCATAAAATATTAGGTGCGCAACTAAGTTCCCGCTGTTTGTCAATAGATGGCTCCAGCAGTAAGTGCTGGTCGATTTTGACATATCCAAAACGTCATGAACCAAGCTTAGACATATGGTAAACAAACCGCTTTGACACGTTAGTGATTTTGTTTTGGCGTCATATATTTTTGGTTGTGTGAAAATGTCTGATTTTGTGCCAAATAATCGTCATTTGCGGGAAGTGTTGATTTTCTTATTTCATTCGAAGAAAATGGCGGCTGAAGCGCATCGAGAGCTCCAAAAAGTTTACGGAGATGCTACTCTAAGTGAAACAACGTGTCGTGATTGGTTTCGTCGCTTCAAAGACGGTGATTTCGATGTTGACGACCGTCCGCGTGAAGGAAGGCCAAAAACCTTCGAAGACGCTGAATTGGAGGCATTGCTCGATGAGGATCCGTGCCAAACGCAAGAACAGCTTGTTTCAGCATTAAGAGTTACCCGCCAAGCCATTTCCAAGCGATTGCATACGTTGGAAATGATTCAAAAGCAAGGAACTTTGGTTCCTTATAATTTGAAGCCAAGGGACGTTGAGCGTCGTTTTTTCGCCTGTGAACAACTGCTCCAGCGGCAAAAAAGGAAGGGTTTTCTTCATCGCATCGTGACGGGTGATGAAAAATGGATTCATTACAGCAACCCAAAGAAAAGAAAGTCATGGGGACTGCCCGGTCATGCTTCTACGTCGTCGGCTCGGCCGAATATTCACGCTGCGAAGGTTATGCTGTGTATTTGGTGGGACCAGGTCGGTGTTATTTATTATGAGCTGTTGAAACCGAACGAAACCATCACTGGGGAACGGTATCGAATTCAATTGATGCGATTGAGCCGAGCACTGCGCGAAAAACGGCCACAATACGAGCAGAGGCACGAAAAAGTGATTCTACTGCATGACAACGCTCGGCCTCATGTTGCCAAACCCGTTAAAACCTACTTGGAAACGCTCAAATGGGAAGTCCTACCCCACCCGCCATATTCCCCAGATATTGCGCCGTCCGATTATTACTTGTTCCGTTCGATGGCACATGGTCTGGCTGATCAGCAGTTCCGCTCATATGAAGACATCAAGAAATGGCTTGATTCGTGGATAGCCTCACAAGATGAACGCTTTTACCGTAACGGTATTCGAGCTCTGCCAGAAAGATGGGAAAAAGTTGTAGCTAGCGATGGGCAATACTTTGAATGATTCATTTGTAACCATTTTTTCACAATAAAGTTGCATTTTCATAAAAAAAACAGCGAGAACTTAGTTACGCACCTAATAATTGAAATCAAGCATATGGGCAGACAAGATTAAATTAGTTCATAATTAAGAACCGATAGGAAAGCTGTGGAGATTTCTCGCGGAAACTCCGAGACTATATTAATCAAACTATATTAATCAAAATACATATTTCATATATAACCTATTTATACCCTGTAGCGTACTGAGTAACTAAACCCAGGGCAAAATAGCTATGTTGCTGCATGTTTGTATTTTGAATATTACAATATAAAATATACGGTTAAAAGGACGATGCCGGCATTAACACATAAAACAAAACTGTCTTTATTTGTATCACAACTGTCAGTCACAACAATTGGTTGTCTGAAAAGTTATAACTTCGAAATTCTAAAATATGTGATATCTAGCTCCGATTTCCCTTAATCTCTTTTCTTGATGTTAATTTTACGTTCATATGAAGTTTGTTTCGTATATTCGTTATTGTTAATTTATGTCCATTCAACATTCACCGAATATTTTCTGCACATGTCAGAAGATTAAACTACGTTCATCAAATTCATACATAGATATGTTATTGACGTCTGTTATATATATGAAGAACATAAAATAGATACTTTATAAATATATTCAATATTCTTTTGAAGAATATTTACGTATATTTACGTAAAATATTTTCAGGATATTTATATGTGCTGTCTGGAATCTAGACTGTGTGCTATCAGATATACATGATACATAGATAAATCCTGCCGCTATATTTTGGAAAAGCAAAATGAGCATGTGCAAATATTGAAAAAACCAAGAAACTTAAAGAGCATACAGTACACAAACACAGAAAAAAGTTTATAACGTTATGGAATTTGGCTTTCAAATTAATCAATTAAAATTAAATAGTTGATATATGTGCCTTTTGAAAATATAACTGCCATCCTCCTCATCAGTGACATAGTCGGTGGGGGGGAGTATTGAGGGGGTTGCAGCCTCCCCGAAATTAATTTTCTAGTTTACGCTAAAGGTGAAAAAAATGTTTTCGAATGACCTTTTTTTGCTCGTCAAAAATAAAAAGTACAGCTCCCCCCGAAAGTTCTTCTGGCTACGCCACTGCCACCTTGCGTCAATTTCTTTACCTTTATATATTAGTAATTTAGATATTGTATAGAAATCTGCGATTTCACTAGACATCTCCACAGTAGATGTCCAATAGACGACCACATTACATAGAGAACTCTAAGGGTGACGTCCCACGATCAATGTATCGCATAACTAACCAGAAAAGTTTTCTGCATTTTCCGTTACGCCTATGTTAAAAGTTAAGTATAGTTTTAGCGTATTACGCATTTTTATACGAAATGTATGTGTGTGTGGTCGCTTTTCACATCATGAATGATATTTATCAGAATTTTTAGTAAAATATATAATGTAATATTTCGAAAGTATATAAAATATATATTTACTATTTCGAAACACACACACATACCACTATCAGAATGTTCTTCCGTTCAAATGTTTAATGGCTCTCGCATACTGAACGCGATTAGCGATGAGCGATGGGCGATATCCAATAACAGTTTTGCTTCAAGTAAAAATAGAGAGCTTTCATTGGATATCACTCATCGCTCGTCGCCCATCGCGTTCAGTATACAAAGTCCATAAGAAAATGAAATGATATTATGCATCACAAAGAGCAAATTGAAATTATATTGATACTTGTAAAATTGAAACTATATTGACCCTTATAATTATAATAAATAGACCCACTGTTTGAAAAACCTGAATCAAATTAAAAGAGATTTATCTTTTGATAATGCATAATAAATATCGAAATTAAGTAGACAAGATTGTCACCCACTCTTCGCGCTATTTACAACTTTCGATCGAAAATATTGGATGGACCAATTTGGAGTAACCTAATTTTTCTCTTGACGAATTGATATTTCTCATTTTTTTTTTTAAATAAATAAAGAGCCAATATTTTTGTTAATATCACATTTGATGCTGTACGATCAGCTTTGCAGAAAACGTACAACATTTATAATTGATTACATGAAAAATACATATCATGGGACTCCACCCTAATCTAATGAGCACAAGACATATACGATGAATCTTTGCTTATGTGGTTGAATTATCCTTGTTTCGCACTGTATAAGGAGAGAAAAATGTCTTGTTTCGCACTGTATAGTCTATAAAAAAAACATAGGGTGTTAGAAAAAGAAGATATTCTCGCATTTTACCTTCTTCTTTCGACTTTAGCCATATAGTCTGACAAGGGGTGATCGCGGTTGACTCTTCACCGATTTTGATTTCCTTTCACATAGTGAATCTACATAAAAAATAAGTTGAGTAATGTCCGAGCGTTTTGTTGAATGCGCCTTGTTAATAGTATTTTTTATACTTAAAGTTAGGAACGATCAGTACTGTAGATGAAACATAAAGAGAGATACATTCTCAATGAATACCGTGTGATACAGTCAGTAAACACGAGAATGAATAATGGTGGTAAACCAAAATGGAAAACTGCTCGCTGTCAATTTTCTTAAATTTTTTTCACATATTTTATATGTAGATGTAATATGTATTATTTACTACGTATAGAAATAAATATTTGTCTTAAGTGCATATGTTTTTTAATATATTTGTCTATGTGAAATCTTAATGGAATAAATGAAATATTTTTACAGAGAAGTATTTTTACTTTTATTTTTTAAGCTTTATACATTTTCTGAAAATGTCTTAAAGAATGTCATAATGTTAAAATATGTTATAAGTTTAATAAATATATAAGTTTCGTAAAAGCGACTATTTTAATGCAAGTAGAAAATTCGAAGGTGAATAGACAAGAACTAAAAAAACGAGAAGGAAAAGAAGAAGGAAGGATAATAAAAAGAGTTGAAGCTTACGACAAGACTAAAAGAATAGAGGAAGAAGGGGCGAGAAAAAACGTTTAGAAACGGTTCGAAAAGAAACGTTTAGAAAGATATAGTCAACAGAAATGACAGATAGCGGCCGTTTAGTAGCAAATGGAGGGGATTATTATTGCCGCACACCAGCACATGCCGCGTACGTATATGCATACGTGCGCTACTGCATGCCGTATACGTGTACGCATACGTGCGTTACTACATCCTACCAAACGACTGCTGTTGGTTCTGACGTCAGTCTTGTTCTGTAAGCGAAAGCAACCAAACATAAGATACTTTTGCTCTGTAATTATTGTAATATGATAACAACATTAGATATTATCAGCGAGTAACCATCCACAAGCAAAGAACATAAAATGCCCTAGAGGATGACAAGTATACTTTTAAGAATTCTTATAAACAATAGGATATTACAAATGGTCTATATATTTGTTATAAATTTTGGGAAAATAGGAAATTAAAAAAAAAGACTAATAAGTAAGTCAGTATCACCTATGACATTAGCTTTAAGAGAAAAATTTACGACAGTAATAATAAAAACTTTAAAATAATGGCATTTTAATGAAGAGGAGAAATTATTTCTACTTGAAGAAAACGTCCTAGTAAAAATTATGATAGAACAGCAAACTTCTAATTCTTCCACACCAAAAAAGATATCAGTTATTGAATTAAACACTTTAAAAAATACAGAAGATAATGAAAAAAAACTCAACCGATACTTTGCAAGAAATTAGAAATTGATCGCTCGATACAAAAATGAAAATCTTGTATAAGGTGAGAGAGCACCCAAACTGGATCGTTTAAAAACGATCTGAAATTATAGATGTGATGCATTTTAAAGTAAAAGCAATTTTTAAAAAATGATAAAAGTAGATCAAGAAATAAAATAAAAATGGCGAAATAAAATAAATAAATGTGGCGAAATAAAATAAAAATTTTATATAATCAATAAATGGACATACGATCGTTTCGTTGAAGTCTGGAAGCAGATGTAACCTGTTTCGAGAATTATATAGTAGTGTATGATACTTCTTAAGCTGCTACACAATATTGAAGAACAAAATTTTCTTTTACAACATTACACATTTGACTAAATTTAAGGCATTCCATTTCATTTGTCAAAAAACTCACATAACAATATGACGTCTTAAAGAAGTCTAAAAGATGTCTTAAAAATTTTCAAATAAAAAAGCTATCAGAGAGACGTCTTTATAACGTCTTTAAGATATCTTAAAGATACTATTTTAAAAAATTTATTTTAAGAAGACCTTATTTTAAGACGTCTTAAAAACATCTTGTTTAACACTACTTTAAAATCTTCATTTATATATGCTACTATAGATTTTTATAATTATATACATATTAAGAAAGGAAGAATGTTTTATTTATTTACTGCAGTCAGTTGAGGATTAAAGAATTTGGATTTGCTTATTGATTCTACTCACGGTTGAAATTAGATATTAATGACAGCTAGCAGATAATAACCCAAACAGCACAAGGTATTCTGGAGACGTTCCAGGGATATCTTGAAGACGTAGAAACGTTCTCAGGACATCCTCAGGACGTACCCTGCACATTCTTTGGATATCTGTGCTGTTAGGGAATGATATTCAGTATATCGTAAACTTTAAAACATATGTTGCAGCAACATATGTAAACAGTAATATTAATGAGTAAATTAATATTATGTTAACAGTAATAAGCATATGTAAACAGTAATATTTAGAAGTACATAATTTAAAATTTAAAGTATACGATGCCGAATATCATCAACATTGGCTAGTTGTCATCGATATCTAATCCTGAATAGAACGGATTAGCAAATCCACAATCTATTATTCTCAAGAACCATTTATATGGTAGGAATAAAATTTTTACTCGGCACTGTAATTTAAAAGTAAATTGACCAAATTATAGAAATTTACAGTTTAATAACTTCTCCAAAAAATAAAATAAAAAAATAGAGTTTAACAATTCAACTATTGAAATTATTCCTCCTCATTGAACTCTGTAGTCGACCATGTGATATATTCTTTTTTCGACAAGAATTTTATTAAAAAAACTGCAGTATTCTCTATAAAGATCTTGTAAAATAAGCGACTAATGTATAAGGGAAAATGTGTGTTATAAAAATTTACTCTTTCATTTATCATCAATTATCTATTTTTCAAACGTGTGATAAAATATATGTGGTATTTCAAATAAATACCAGAAAAAATTGTTTTTGCAAATGTGAACGAAATTCGCTTTTCCAATAATGTTCATACATCAAAATGTGATTGCACAGTGTATGCATTTATAAGGTGTTATACCGTTTATAGAAAATATTGTGTGAATATAATTTTTTTCATGTTTTTATGATTTATATTATCTCATCATTTATATTATACCCAATATATAAAATCAATGTAAATATTGAAAAATTTATAATTAAAACTTATAATTAATTAACGTTTTTTTGACTGACAATTTTTTAGCTATTGAAACAAATATATGACAAAACTTATATGTACTTTACTTTACTTATATGTACATTATGGCATGTTTAAAGAAATTTTTAGAACATATATACAGGATGTCCTGCGAGGACATCCTGTAAGATATACGAAAAGAAAAATATAAGTAGAACAGATAAAAGTGAACAAAAATTGTATAGGTCATTTTTCAAACAACCACGTAAAATTTCGAGATATTAATTCAAATAGTTGGGTAAATCAGAGCGCGCGACGCGACAGGCGGGACATACGGTTCGCAGCGGTCGGCGAAAAAAATATACGATTGCTTCCGGGCCTATCACGCAGTGTCAGATCTAAGACGTAGTCCCCACCTCTAGACCTATGAGATAGGCCCGCGAGCAATCGTCTATTCGTGGCATTCGTCCATGTCCCGCCTGCTGTGTCGCGCGCTATGATTAGCCCATCTATTTTATTTAATAACTCAAAATTTTACATGGTTGTTTAAAAAAAGATATCGATTCCATTACCCCGACCTATTCTAGGTATATATTAGCTTTGGTATGGTATGAGTCAGACATCTTAAATATATATACACGGTGTCCGAAACCTTTCTTGACACAATTCGTTAGAAAATAGAACGGATTAAACGGAACAGAAAAGTCAAATACCATTTTGCGAAATTCGCAATAGTTTTTGAGTAATTAATTATTTTGTCTCAGCAAATTAGCGCTGTATCTCGTAACTATGGTAACTATGGCTACGAAATACATCGTAGCTATAGGCAGAGGGACGCAGCGAGCCGCGATTCGCGTGTATCATGGTCACACGCCCGCCCGAGCGCTAATTTGTTCAGACAAAATAATTAATTCCTCGAAAATTATTGCGGATTTCGCAAAATGGTATTTGATTTTTTTATTCCGTTTAATCCGTTCTACTTTCCTACGATTTGTGTCAAGAAAGGTTTCAGACACCCTATATATATATATATATATATATATATATATATATATATATATATATATATATATAATAAATTAAAAAATAAAGAAATATTTCATTTATTCTACTATCATTTCACACAGATAAATATATTAAAAAATATTTACGTACTTAAATGTGTCAAATATTTATTTCTATGTAGTAAATGATACATATTATTTTTACATATAAAATATGTGAAGAAAATGAAAAAAATGACAGAACAGATTTCGATTCTGGGTTCCTACCATTACTAGCTTTCGCGCTCACTGGCTGTACCACACGGCACTTGTCCACGCGTTTCTCTTTAGCTGCGTTCTGAAATTCACTGGCAGTACTGCGAGTGCCATTCCGAAATGCGCGACAATAAGCTTTCAAAGCACTTTCATTATCATATGACATTATACATTTTGTCGTTACTTCCTACTTTCGTTACCGCGGCTCGTGAGATGAGGCATTCGCAGTAGATATATGGCGGCTTCTGTAGAAGAGTTGTGCCTTATAAACATAGAAGATAATAGAGTATGAAATAAATATTTGACTTTACAATAACGCGTGCAATACTGGTAATAACTATAATTTTTTATTGATAATAACTATAATTTTACTAATTCTGTATTGTTATTAATAATATTGAAATTCAATAAAACTTTAGTTATGTACGATATCACGTGATGTCGTCAGCTGTTACAATATTGACAGCTTTTCTTTATTGATAGTAAATCGACAGTATACTCACGAAAACGGAATGCTTGTATCAACGTACTGCGATGACGTCACGCTTACTGGCACGCAATACTGGCAATACTGGTACTGGTGAATATTTGAACGCAGTACTGGCAGTAGGCAATACTGCTGAATATTATAACGTAGCCTTTATGTCTCATAACCTATTGTACCGATCGTTTTTAACTTCAAGTATTTAACTTTAAAAACTATTCAAGGTTCATTCGAAGAAACGCTCGGACATGTTTCAACTTATTTTTATGTAGATCACTATGTAAAAGAAAATCACAAAATATCAGTGAAAAGTTAACCACGACCTCTTCTTAATAGCCGCCCGGGAAATGAAAGATCATATAATAATTTTGTATATGCCTATCTAGCCATATATAATCATGCATAATCATATATTTCCATAACGAAAAGAATACTGTTATACAAATATAATCAAAGTAAATGCTTATGCTTCTGGCAGCACATGATTTCGATGTTAATTGAATGAAACTATTTCTTCCTATTTTCATTTAACATAATTTTCTTTCCATATGAACATATGATTTGATGATTATATATATGATAATATATGGATGAAATTCATATATAATTTATTCATATATAAGTATTATAATTATAATTATAATGTAATATAATTATATTATAATTTATATATACAAGGTATCTCAAAATTGTAACACACTAACTCCATAGGGGCATAGAGCTAAGCGAGAGGATCAGAAAAGTCGTCTTCCATTTATCGATAACGCGTCTAGTTTGTTAGTAACAACCGCATAAAGTTTGGCGTTTGTCACGCTCATCGCGGTCTATAGACGCTCCGCGGCGAGCTATGTGCGTCGAGGCTGAGCGGTAACGCGGCTCGCGCTGACTGCCACGATGGCGTCTTTACGTTTTGACGCTGCCGACGCGCGGCGAGGTGACGATGAACGCGTCGCGTTACCGCTCAGCCTCGACGCCCATAGCTCGCCGCGGAGCGTCTATAAGCCGCGATGAACGTGACAAACGCCAAACTTTACGTGGTTGTTACTAACAAACTAGACGCGTTATCGCTAAATGGAAGAGGACTTTTCTGATCCTCTCGCTTAGCCCCTATAGAGTTGGTGTGTTACAATTTTGAGACACTCTGTATAACTTTTTAAATATAATTATATATAATTATTTTTTCCCGGGCGTGTTCATTCCAGTTTATATATAGTTCACTGATATTACATCTATGATAGATATCTATATAATATCCATCATGGATGTCCATTAGAGATCCATCATGTATATATGATAGAATTTTTATGGATATATATATTGTATGGAGAGCTCTTATAAACTCAATACGTGGAACTCTTATGAATATGAAATAAACGTGTCTTGTGAAAGTGTAACTCATTATTCTTTTAGAGAAATATAAATATATTAATATATCTTTATTTTGTGTGCATAATATTTTTCTAAAGAGATTGTAACTAATAAGAAGAATAATTAATAAGATATTATTTAAAGAACATTGACAAAATTAGTAAAATATTTTACAAAACAGTATTATGATTTCCACAGAGATGAAATATATAAACGAAAATAAATATGCAGTCTTGTAAAAAGTATACTTAGTTAATGTTTAATAAATAATTAAACCACTGTTATTACAATTAAACAATTGTGAATTTTAATAAGTAACTCACAATTATAAAAATTAAAAGAACACATTTTATATTTATATGTAAGGTTAATATATTATGAATATAAATTTTATTAAATAAATATGTTTTTTGAATTATTGGTGACATATTTTATATGTTAAGATTTATAGACAATTGTGTTAATTTTCTTCTGCAAATGTTGCTAACTCAAAACTTAGTTAATCCGCAATATCTGCACGAGGTTGAATATATAGTCCACTAGATAGACAACTGAATTAGAGTTCCGAGTTTAAATTGTATTAGTATGGTAAACATGTTTTTTAAATATAATATAAATTAGATTTATTAAATAGCACAATAATTACGAAGATTTTAGGCTAATTTGTTGACAATACTTAAAGATTTATACTTAAAGACTAAAATAAAAAAGTAAAAAATAAGTAAAATATAATTTTTTAGCATAAAAATAATGTTTTATTCAAGTTACATTTTACGTTATAAATATCTCAATTATACATAAAATTTGCTTCTAAATAGTGTCAAACTTAGTTAGTCATTTTGTGTTGTGAACATAATATTTGTATAATTGTGAACATAATATTTATGTCATTGTTTGACATATTCGTCTTATATTAAATTAACACAAAAATTAGAATAAACCGTCTGAGGCATGTAAAATGTATTGAACATAAATAAACAAAATTTTTATTATGTAAGAGCTCCAATAAATATCTATACATACATACTCCATAAAACCTCCATAGAACTTTTATTCAATACGTCTAATGGAGGTCAAATGGAGACATAATGAGCGGATATTTATATGTCCAGATTCTATGGACATTAATTGGACATCTATTGGATTTTGTATCTCCATGATACATGTCTAATGGACGTCCATTAGATGTTTTTATTCCGTGTGAGATTTATATATTGCCACTCTTCTTCTACATGAGATTTGTGTATCTCCATGTTCTCGCGATCTAGTGTTCGTTTCTTCGTTATCTAGAGAAAATGTAGGCTTACCAGTTTCGTTTTGTCTCTCATTAACTTTTTATAACTTACACCATTTTGTAACTCTCTTAGTACAATCGTGTTGCGCCCATTTCCTATTTTTGGATTCATTTTCTCTGGTTTGATTCGATTCACGGAAACTTATCTCTCAATACAAAAACTATTTGTCTCTCTTTTTCTTTTTTAATTTAATAATTTCTCACTCTTGTCTGTTAGCGATTATTGAATTAAAGTTCATACGTCTCAAATAGTCATGTGATTTCTACTTAATTCTAAATGTTACTTCCTCATCTTACGTAGTGTGTTATACATGTGTGTTTCACGTACGGTATTATGTACACGTAATGTCCTGCGTATGTAATGCGAATAAAGTACTAATCCAGTACTTCCTTGCCACGGTTCTTTTTTATCGTTTCATTGATATAAACAGACAATGGCTAAATAGTATCTAGCAATTAGCAGCCATAATAAAAGTACAGCTTGTTTTTCTCTCTTTCACACACACACACACACACACACACACACACACACACACACACACACACACACACACACACCACACACACACACACACACA
>NW_022639559.1:777336-790477 GCF_010583005.1 Odontomachus brunneus | reverse complement strand
CACACACACACACACACACACACATATATATATATATATATATGTATATATATATATGAACCCACATACACACCTACCACACACGCTACGCGTGCGTATGTGTATGTGAGTGAACAGGGTGTTGCACCAACACAGTAGTATGACGGGTTGCGCGCCCTAGAGGCACGCGTGGTCCAGCGCAGTTTAGAAGGTAATGGCGGCATATGTATATACCATTATTATTATTGATCGAATGAGTTACGTATTGTTTTCCCAATAAAGTTTGCAACGTTTCAAGCATAATTATGATGGGCTTGGACAATTGTTATTATTATGACAGAAGTCGGAGCGACAATACAAGATATAAAATTGAATTTTATAAATTTGATATGACACAGAGAGTATCTTCTCTCTTATGAGAAAAGATTAATTACAGTCGTATTGTAGAGTATGGCTTTCATCAGTTTTTTACTGATACGTTAGTATCAGTAACAAATATTTTTACATATGCCATCATTACCTACTGAGTCGCATTCGACCACAAGTATCTCTGAAAAATCGGCTGCCCAACCTGTCATACTGCTTTATATGTTCGTGCAACATCCTATACGTGTGTAAAGTAATGCGTACTTTTTAGGCCCGAGCCGGCAGATTAATCCTAGACCGTTTATACAGATTAGTCTATAAAAAACGTCGATCATGCGGTCTATGATTATTCTACCATTGGAATGTTTCGACCTTTCGTACGCTTCGTCTCTCCTTTTGTGTGGCTATTATAGCAGTTATATATAACATGTTTAGGATGACATGTGTCGAAATATGTAAAATAATGACAAAAACTATCTCTTACATGAAAAATAGGTTGATTTCTCCTTATCTTTCTCCCTCTTCTCTTTTTACTTCTACCCTTGCCCCTCCCTATCTATTTTACGGCTCGCACATGCGTGTTTATTTTTATATATGTCTATGTATGAAACGTGTGTAATTTTTAAGTTCTTATATAGAGATGTATGTACATGTATCCACGAAAATGTGTGTGTGTGTATGTGTGTGTATATATATATATACGCGCATCAAACAATAAAAATAAAATTATTAGCTTAATTCATTTATTAATGTTAATAATGTAGAAATAATACCTTTGTTTAAGAAAAGAAAAAACAGAGATGGATAATCAGTTTATATTCTTACGCGAAAGGAAACATTGGTAATCTCGAATTCGAAGATAAAAACAAATGGCATTTATTGCGTTTGATTGCGATATACGTACTAATAATGAAAAAAACGTTTTTTCGTTAATTCTAAAGAGCACAGAAAAGATTGGATTTATAAAATTTGTTAATTTATACATATTAATATGTACCGACCAAGAAAGTATTTTTTATTTTAATTTGTTTATAAAAAATAATTTAAGTCATCAATCAATCAAATTAGTATTACAATTTTTTCTTTAGACATTAAATTTTATAAATTTGTCAATGCTCTTTAGATTTGAAAACTAAAGAGAATATTTTATATGTGATTGTTAGAACAGACCAAAAATATAATACTACCGCACATAAATATTCCTCGCAAGTTTTACTACGCGAAATCAGGTTTTATTAGAAAGAACTTAAGAACTTTAAAGAGTATTCTGCTCGGTTCTGATTAATAGCTATAAAATACATAAAGCGAAATCTAGTAATCAGTATACCTCGAGATTACAGGCGCTTGTAAAACTTTTTTTCAACAAAATACAGATTAAAGAAATTTTCTAGAAATAATACAGTGTAAACTGCTCGTAAATAACAGCATAATCGGCATCACCATTCCACATGTAATTGAATATTATATAATTGCGACGCAATATTTATATATAACCACTGTGTGCATAATATTTTATATATATTTATATAATGTGTACGTGTGTGTTATGTGTGTTCTTGTTATGTATTTAGTTGCCTAATTATGCGGTAATGGTGTAGAGTAATCATTGCAAGTAATAATCGTAACAATAATAATAATTTATTACATAGTATTCATCTTCTCTTATAGTACATCGCGTATTTGTTTTCATCTCATAAAAAGATACTTTGCTTGCGTTTCACTTAATATTCATTCATTGACATATAACCATAACGGCCCGAAGAACTCTCAACAAGAAAACACAGCCTCCGGGCCCTCGGTAGCATTTGTAGAACCAGTTAATCCATATAATCCTAATTCATCTCTACTCCCTCTCTTTCTCTTTCTCTCTCTCTGAATTCATCCACAGATTCTCTCAAACGCACGATCATAATCTTTTTTACCGACCCTATTTATGTATCAGGACGGTCTGTCGAATTAATCCGACACCGAGTCACAACATATAATCATTACTCGGCTTTATCGTTATTATGCTTTCGAAGCGAATCAAAATGTAGCAAAACAAAACTTGATCTAATAAATAAGCAAGTTCTGAACTTAAATTTATTTCGCGTCTGTAAAACCAGAAGAAGCTTTCTCTAAAAAGAAAATGACCCATTCTTTGTGAATCTTTCCTTCTTCACACATTTTTTCGTTTTTTTTAATCTTTTCTTTTCAACACGAATTATTACGCATTAGTATTCGTTTTATTTATTATATACGCAACTCTAACAGAGTATGAAGCTAAGAATAAATCACGTTAACTTAATCGGGATACTCTGGTCTTACAACATACGATTTCTCTATATTAGTTGTTGCCTTAAAAAAAAGAGCATCCTAATTCTCCATATAGATCGTTTTTTTCTTTCCTAAGGTGCGAAACGTCAACTTGCAAAATCACAGAGAATTACGCATCGTTACACTGTTATTTAGGATTATACCTATTTTTGTTTTCTCCACGCGATGTGGGCTACATATTCTTTATATATTTCTAGGCCTGCTCTTCGTCGTCTTTGAGATCTTCATTCTTCGCTGCATCTATCCGTTTTTCTTTAATATTGCACCTGATACGACGCTGCGATTATTCTCAATAAAGAGACGCGGCGTAAGATACGGCTCCATGTTCTCCAACCGAGATATAAATTCTTTTTTACCTTATTTTAGTAAAAGATTAAAACTTTACGGCGAGAAAAAGGAGTAATAAAGCATTTTGTCGTTACGGTTTGAAAGAAATCGAACAAAGTTTGAAAGATAAAAGGAATTGAATTTTCCCCTTTGGTCTTCAAATCTATTCTTTCTGTCGCAAAAGATATTATAAAATATGTAATTTGTGTGTTTACATCTTACACATCATTAATTATCAGATATAATATATAACGATAATGCGTTACTTTTTTTCCGAGCAAACTTTTCGTGAATTTACACGTTCTCGTATACCACAGTTGGAGTTCGTAAGGATTCGATCGTTTTAGCAGTTTTGCGGTCCTAGACGAAAATATTAAGTTAATATAAGAAAGTGCTACAAATTGATTGCTAAAGGACTACTGGCATAACCGATATCTATGTATAGACCGCTGCTATAGGACCGTCTAAGCGCCGGGCGCAAAACCACTAACTCGTCCTATCAACGAAACAAATCCTAGGTTATTTTGACATGGAGCCATTAATATCTCTGCGTATGCTAGTAAAACGAGTGTCGTCATTGATACGAATCCTTATGGAACGTGTCGCTTTTGTGGAAGATCCTCCGTCCTTCTCTCGTAAGTTCTTGGCTCGCAAAATTGTTTTCAGACTTTGGTCTGGGCAAGAGACAAGCCGGCAGCGTTCTGAGCTCCATGCTGTGTACCTAAAATCATTTAAATTAAAGAGTGATATCTATTTTATTTGCCAAATAACAGGATAGCTGTTAAATTTATTTAAACATAATTAAAAAGAGAGAGAAATCACAAAGAAGAAATACGCGATAAATCGTGTAACGCTTAACGCTTTGGTTACGACTGGGCGCAAAAATTTACAATTAAAAATTGTCGAATAACAGTTGATGACAATTTAACAACTGTACAAATAGTTGAAATTATTTGATATTTGAGGCTTTCACAGTATCCATAAATATTAGATTTAATTTTCGGGTTTGAACCGCGTGGATTCTTCTTTGTTTGATTCCGATATTTCGTGAACATTTCATTTCGCTTCATCAAGGAGGAACGACCCGCATCGGGTTCCTGAAATGTTCGCGAAATGTCGGTATCAGACAAAGAAAAATCCACGAGACTCAAACCTGAAAACCAAATCTAATAGTTGAAATTATATATTAGAATAAAAAAATTATGATTAAATATATATAATATATTAAATATACATTTTATATTAAATATATAATTTATATATTTATAAATTACACAGGTCTGCAAAGTTCGGTTGATTAAGATTAAAAAGTTATTTACGACGTATTTTTCCACGCCAAATCCGAATCTAATCTCAGAATTTTTTCATCACGTCAGGATTTTGAGATATTTGAAGTTAAATGTGTAAAAAATAATGTTTTTGGCAAAGTTCGTTCACTTATTGTAGTGATCCAAAATTTTTTTTCAAGATTTTGATAACAATTGAAAACTATGGACCTTTACGTACAAAATGCAATTTGGAGCGTCCCGATATAATTTTGTTACCAATATATTACAAATTAAAATTTAGCCCTTTCCCTCAAATATGTCAAAATCCTGACGTGATAGAGCAGTCGGATTCGGATTCATCACGAGAAATTACGTAGGAAAACATTGTCAGATCTCAAACGACGTTCAAGAATCTTAATTTAGCAGGCCTGTGTTATTATACACAATTATTTCTTATTATAGTCATAAATAGTTTGTAATCATAAATAATCGTCATAAATAGGTACAATTTTGTTTGTATAGAAGTAAAAGAAAAAATCGGAAGGGAGAATTTGCTAGGTCGAGAATTGAATCATGGACCTATGGTTTATACAACATGACTTTTTTCTACTAACTATACAAAATGTCCCAAATTACTATTCTCAAGCTTTGCGAGAACGTAGGACAGATTGAGATAAGCAAGAAAGTCCCATACCGTTTTGCGATATTCACAATAGTTTTCGAGAAACTAATTTTAGAAAATCGGGTGAGAAAGAAAGGAATGCTCAAGTTGCTGAAGTCACTCGAGATCTAGCGCGATTTAGTTGGTCCAAAAATGATGACGAAGTATGGCGAAGGATAGCTTTTTATCGCTATTTACTTTTTTAAATCACAGAATCTTATTATAATTTTAATGTGAGCTGTTTTTACCGTCTTATAAAGTGATCTCCTAAATATAGCTTAGTAGCATAAAATATTGGCGCAATATTGGGAAATTATGTAAATTTAATGTTAAATATTGAGTATTAATTGATTTCCCAATATTGGTCCAAAGTTATAAAATGGATATTGCCTTTTATTTAACCAATATTGGTCAGCAATATTGGTCCAATAGCATTGAACAATATTGGGCAAATGTTAAGCAATAATATTTACTCAATTTTTTCACGTTGGACATTAATTGGATCCTAATGTGAAACTAATTCCAGTAAACACTAGATATTCCTGGAAAATTTATAAAATGTTCCTAAAATTCAAAATTAACATTCCAAGAATATCCCAAAATATTCCAGAATATTAAAAGAATTTAAAAGAAATATTTAAATAAACGCAAAGAGTTCCACTTTTTACAAATATTAGCGAATTGGTTGAAATAAAGAACTAATCACAGCGTTTGCTGACTTTACTTGAAATTTAAGATTACTTGATTCCAAATGTTATATCACACTTAAAAATTTTAACTAATGTCCATTCGTAGAACTGCACGATTTTGAAAATCGTTATTATACAGATTTTGATGAAGTGTGAAAAAGATGAAATTTGTGGCAATGAAATATTCACAGAATACTTCGTTGACTGATACCATTTTCACGTTCAAGCTGTCTTATGTTGAGGTATGGATTTTGTGCTACAGCTGCCAAACTGTTAACTATATTTTTATTATTAGTTGCTATTTTGGATCGTTAGTATTTATCGTTATCCACGCTTCCAGTTTCTTCAAAATGTTTTATTATATTTGAAAAAATAGACCGTGAAGCTATAGCACGATTAAAGAACCCTTCAACATACTGTCTCTCTTATAACTCAGCAACATTCACCATAAATGCATATTATATCAATTTTCTCCGCTTTTGTAGAACGCATTATAAAATTTTGAATAAATTTGCGAAGTCGCATTTCAGTCGATTTTTATGAAATAATACTGGCAAATATTAAACTAGTACTATTCAGGTGAATACTATTCAGTGTAATATGATTTGAATGTTTGTTTACATGTCCGTGACTACAATACATGAAGAATATTTGATGACCATTAGTCACACATTCACAATTATAAACGTAATTTTTGTATTATTTGCAATATTAATCCTTCCAACGTACACCGGATTATCTTGATCCGATTCTTTTATTTCGAGCACATAGAACTTGAAGCACATAGTAGTTTTTGTACGTAATACAGATAACGTAATACTATAACTTAGAAGATCTATCATCATCTATCTATCATCACTCTCGAAATACCATATTTACTCTAATCTGAATTTGTTTCAGTATATGTGTAATTTGTTTCAGCTACGGCAATCAGACATCAGATTAAATAGATCTAGATATACTAGATTTGAGGCTTTCACGGCCATTGATACAATGTCTAGATATAGCTTCCGGAATGGAGCCGTGTCTTGAATCAGCGATATGCCGAGTTATTTTGCCAGAAAACATCGTGAAGGTCTAGAAATTTTGAAACATCCCAATAACCTCAACCGAGACAAAGGTATGCAAGTAAACTCTATTTGGCATACTGCCCTCCCGGTTTTTTAATTGACCAGCTGATCAATTAAAATACGCTGATTGGCTGGATTCAAGCCTCGTCCCCTACTCCCTAAACACCATCTACACAAAGGGGAGGAGGGGGGCATATAAGGACTACCTTTACCCAAGGGAGCTCAGTATCAGAGTTCTCAGCCCTGATGATGCAAACTGCAACGTTTGCGAAACGTCGGCATATCGCTGATTCAAGACACGGCTCCATTCCGGAAGCTATATCTAGACATTAGATCTAGATATATTCATACCCGTCGAACGAACAATATCAAAATCAAGTATGAAACTTTCGATTTTTTATGATTCAAATAAAAATTAAAAATAAGTATTGGAAGCGTACGAATAGCAAGTTAGATAAGGTTAAGTTAAATTATAACTTAAAGAAAAATAAAGAGACAGTGATGAGAGGGAGAATTCATGTCTGCCGCGTTGTTGCTATTTTATTGCATAAAATACAATATGCAGGATGTCTCACTTTAACCGCTTCGCTGGTATTGACGCACTTTTGCGTCAAACAAAGGATGAGCCAAAATTGGCATTGACGCATTAATGCGCATATCATTTAATTTTTTTTCGTTAGCAAGATTTTTATCAAACTCAGTACTCAGGGATTCTTGAGATCGCTGATTTCAAATCTGAATTCTAAATTTGAAAAATCAAAATGGCGGATTCAATATGGCGGACCAAAATGCGAAAAGTGACTTGATTTTTATAAAACCTGATATTCGAGAGTTTTTGAGGTCGCTACTTTTGAATCTGAGGTTAGTTTTGTTAAATTCAATATGGCGGATCCAATATGGCAGACCAAATGGAAAAGTGACTTGATTTGGATGAAACTCGGTACTTGATGGTTTTAGGGTCGCTGATTTCGAATCTGAGATTAGTTTTGTCAACAACTTCACTGGCAGAGGAAATCAGCAACAACTGACCCAAAAATGGCAAGATCAAAATGCTGTTTGATTTTTATAAAAGTCAGTACTAAAGTACTTTTTGAGTCGTTGAATTACGAATTTGAGATCAAAATTTGAAAGTTTAAATTGACGAATCTAATGTGGCGACTAGAAATCTTTCTTTATTTGATTGACTAAACAATCTGAATGGATTTTACAGATTGACTTTTATCACCTTAATTCCATAAATTTCATAAATAAATTATTTTGTTGGACTGTTTGACTGAATAGACTAAGTTTCCCAATAAATAACTCGAAAATGCAAACATTAGTTTCATTCAAGAATGTGAACCGTATATCGTTACTCTCGTTTCAAAGTCGCCTTGTATTGCAGCAATAACAAAATTTAAATAATATGAAACTGAAATTATTTAGGACGTAGAAAAATGGAAGCCTTGCATTTGACAAAACTAAACTAAAACAGATTCGAAATCAGTGACCCTTCCCTTACGGAAAAAAAACTATTGAGCGCGCAATACTTAGTATTGGTTAATACTAAATTGGTCAATACTTCTTTTTAGCAATACTTAGTATTGATAAATACTAAGTATTCATGAATACTGAAAAATAATATTGAGTGCGCAATACTCAGTATTGGTTAATACTAAATTGGCCAATATTTTTTTTGGGAATACTTATTATTGATGAGTGCTAAAAGTATATACGCGGAATATTGTTAATTTTAACAATATTATTATAATTTTAACAATATACTATCCCTTACAGCACATTAATATTGATTTTAAATAAAATGTAGCTCTTTTATTTGATTTCTCACTATTTTCACACCTGAAAATTTTCCCAGTACTTGTCGGACGACAACTCGAGACCTCAGATATCTCCAGATTCCTATTCGAGTCTATTATTTTGGCTGCAGCGCTATTTCTTCAACTGATGCTAAGCGTTTCTTGTAATCCCCATATGTAGTCGAAGCAGTACTTATAATTTTCTTATAACATTTAGTATAACCACAAAAATAAACTATTTAGTCCAAATATTTCATATAATAAAAAAGAATTCAGAAATATATGCATAAAATATTTATATAAAATATGTTTACTTAAGTGTTGACATTACAAAACATTACAATTAAAAAAAAAACATTAAAAAAAAACATTTTTAAAACGTTAAAAATAATTGCATAAATTCTCTTTTTTAAATTAAAAGAACGTCTTTTAATGTTTTTTAACGTTTAAAAAAATGTTTTGTTTTTTAATATTTAATAAACAATTATTTTAACATTTAAAAAATATTTTTTAAATTTTAACACTTAGAAAAATATTTTTTAAATATTAAAATAAATGTTTATTAAATATTATAAAAACAAAACATTCTTCCAAACATTAAGAAAATGTTTTTTTAATGAAAAAAGAAAACTTATCTCATTATTTTTAACGTTTCCAAAATGTTTTTTTAAATGTTTTATACATATTGTTTGATATAATGAATATTTAAGTATTAACCAATATACTAACTCACAATACTTAGTCTTCATCAATACTTAACTACATCAATATTTAAGTATTGACCAATACTATTTCTCAGTACTCAGTATTCATCAATACTTAACTTAATACTTTAGTATTGACCAATACTAACTCTCAATACTCAGTATTCACCAACACTTAACTCACTCAATATTTCAGTATTGACCAATATTAACTCTCAACATTCAGTATTCACCAATATTTAACTCACTCAATACCTCAGTATTGACCAATACTAACTCTCAATACTCAGTATTCACCAATACTTAACTCACTCAATACTTCAGTATTGACCAATACTAACTCTAAATACTCAGTATTATAACTTGAACTACTAAGCATTACAATTTCAATATTTAGTATTGAGTCTCAATAGTTTTTTTCCGTAAGGGTAAAAATCCCCAAGTACCGAGTTTCATCTAAATCAAGTCATTTTTCGCATTTTGGTCGCCATATTGAATTCGCCATCTTGAATTTCGAAGTTTTGAGGTAAGATTCGAAAGCAGCGACCCCAAAAACTCCCGAATACCAGACTTCATTGAAATCAAGTCATTTTTCGCATTTTGGTTCGCCATATTGAATCTGCCGTTTTAAATTTTCAAATTTAGGGTTCAGAATCGAAATCAGCGACTCCAGAAACCCCTGGATACTGAGTTTGATGAAAATTTTGCTAACGGAAAAAAAATAAAATGATGTGCACATTAGTGCATCAAGCCATTTTTGGTACATCCTTTAACGCAAAAGTGCGTCAATTCCAGCGAAGTAATTAAATTCTAAAACTTTGATCTCAAAGTCGTATTCAGCGACTCGAAAAGTGCTTTAGTATTGACTTTTATAAAAATCAAACAATATTTTGATCTTGCCATTTTTTATCAGTTGATGCTGATTTTCTCTGCCAGCGAAGTGGTTAATTAATCATTTCGATTATTTTCGCATGATAAGGTTTAATGAAAAAAAATGTTTAGACAAAAGTTGTAGAGTATGAGATGGAGACAGAGATGGAGACATATGGTAGTGATCTTGCTCTATATGATCATGTTAAAGGTCATTTTAACGATCACATCAATTTTTTTTAAATAAAAACACCTATTTTTATCCTAGAAATCAAAAGAGCATTAAATTTTATATAAAAATATATGATCATATACTGTGATGAGATCAGTGTCCTCAGTAAGATCATACAAGATTTACTAAGTTTTTTTAATGGAAACATTTATTTCTACTCGCAGGAATTGATAGAACATCAAAATTTACGTAAAAATATGTGGTCAGGACATGAGGTCAAATTGACCGTAATAGAAGTTATTAGATGGAGAATAATTCAGCCAATAAAGACAAAATCGAGGATAATCCAGCTTGTTTTGTTGTTAGTACTAAATATTTATCTGAAAGCACAAATACTGAGAATTGACCGAAGAGAATACTTAAGTTTATTGAAATAGCAACAGTAAATTATATAATTAATAAAAAAATATTCTTTTGAAATATGATTTTTAGCTAAAATATCAAAGTAAACTTATCACTAGAGGCATTAACTAAAGTAATTAACTTATCTGAGCGTAATCACTATCTGTTTTCATTATATCTTACGATTTATTTTATTAACTAAACTGATTGTATTAACTAAATTGATTGTTATTGGAAAATATAGCTCTAATTTGTTAGTGAACAGGTTTTTTCCAAAGATCTTGAAATGGTAGTAGATTATCCTCTATCTAAAACCAGTAAGCAAATTGAGCGCAAACTGCGCGTAAATTGGCAGCAAATTTGATCGAAAACCCACAGCAAAACCATAGCCATCTGTGTCTACATTAGACTACGGTTTTGGCGACAGATCTTGCTATCGGGCAATTGGTGCCAAATTTGCAGCAAAAACCGCGCAAAGCTTGCAGCGCAGCAAGATCTGCGCGGTTTCTGCCGTCAAAGCGCTACAAGCTCTGCGCGATTTTTGCTGCAAATCTGCAACATTTATCCGACAACAAGCTCTGCCGCATATCTGGTAGCAATTTGGCAGCAAGATTTGAAATAACAGATCCTGCATCAAATTTGTTATCTATTTGCCATCAAAAGTTGATAGCAAGCTCTACTCGAAATCTGTTCGCGCAGATTTGGCTATCTGGATAGTTAATATTCAGTATTGTAGGTGTTTATAAGAAAAATTTTGAAACTGCAGAAAAATTGTACACTTATTTTGACAGACTATATTTAAAAATAACGAAATAACGAAGTGACTAGTTGAAAGAATACGAAGAGGCGATTTAAAAAAGAAACGTCGCAAAACAAATTCGAATGAATTAAAGACTGTGCTAACTTCCCAGATAGCACAGAGATGAATAAAAATTGTTTCATAGAGAATTTATTTTAAACATTACCCAAAGATTTAGAAAAATAACTATCTGAAGAATTTCTAAAAAATTATCCGAATCTAATTCATTTTAAAATATTCCTTGGAACTTTATTATAATGAATATTTTACGAATCATTACTTGAGATACTCTGAGAATTCGTGACAAATTATTATTATTAGCTAACTTTATCTACATTTTATGGTTACATTAGACAGATACTCTATCGCTTATAATAAACGTTGATTTATATATTTATACATAAGTTTAATTAATTTAATTAAATCTTATATGGTAAGGTGGATTTTTTCTTTTTTTAATTGTACTGTTTTATAATTGCTCAAAGTTTATAGTCTTTTATGTCTTTGTCTATTTAATAACAGTTAACAATAAAAAAATGTTTTCTATACAAATTTAAAGATAACGAAGTGGAATATGCGGGATTTTGCGGACCGCATCTCATTAGCTATGGATTAAATTAACAATAAAAGTACAAAAACATAATTTTTATTAAAATTAAATCATTTTATCAAATCATATTATCAAAAAATTATGTTACTGTATTAATTACAATATATATAGACAAAATGTAAGACGTTTATATCGATCGAAAAAGTGGTATGATGTCTGAAGCAACAGACTCATAATCCAGAAGTTCGAGTCTCACCAGTGCCAGTGAAAAATTTTAAATATGATATAATATTGGAATCAAGTAATCTAAAATTTTCAAGTAAAATCAGCAAATGTTATGACATTCCGTTATATTAGAAAAAGCAATATCATATATAAAAAAGATTTATAAAGTATACATCTTGTATCTTCCCCTCTCTCCCCTTATGGCTATATAAACTACTATATAAAGGAAGATCTCTCAGAAGCAACTCGGCATCGGGTCGTTCCTCCTTGATGAAGCGGACTGAAACGTCGGAATCAAACGAAAATGAATCCACGCAGCTTTAATCCGGAAACTAAATCTAATAAGTATACATCTGTTATTCCATAAGTAATTCAAAATGAATTTAAAAAGTTGTCAGAAATTCCAATAATGATGCATGTAACTTTCTTAGTTGTTCTTAAAGTATACTCTTACGAATTCTTAAAGAAATACATGATCAAACGAACTCTTGAGTGAAGTTTGATCATAATTATGCAAATGCTTCGTCCGAGTAGAGAATATAGTCATGTCTCATGCTACTCCCTCTCAACAAGTATTTTTAAAGCTCGCGATAAAAACTCGTAACCATGGTAGCGTTATATTACTGTGTGTGCGTGGAGCATCTTCATAATTTAAAGCACGTCACAAATCAAAAGTAGCAAGAAAACAGGATAAGAAATACCTTTGAATAAAGGGAGGGTGAGTCTACTCGGACGAAGTATTCGCATAATTATGATCGAACTTTACTCAAGAGTTCGTTTGATCATATAATTATGTTCTGCATTCGTCTGAGTAGAGAATGTAGCTGTTTAAAGCTGGCGATTTGTGACAAATATCTTTTATTTCCCGCGGAACACTGACAAGAAATGTTTATATATATATATATATATATATATATATATATATATATATATATATATATATATAT
>NW_022639559.1:764958-776921 GCF_010583005.1 Odontomachus brunneus | reverse complement strand
TATATATATATATATATATATATATATATATATATATATATATATATATATGTAACTTCTTAAACAAAGGAATAATATTTTTTTATAACTAAAATATTCTATATAAGACTAGACAGTTTGTCACCAACAACGTCTGTTAAAAATAAATTAACGATTCAATATAAATCGCTCTCGTAATATTAGTTGACGGCATAAGAGGCCTATTGTAAAAGTTGCGAAAGTAAAAGAGTTCTGAGACCAGCCTGCAGTTTTCCGATTGTCCTCAACACTAATACCTCTACGAACCGCTGCTGAAGAACGCACATGGCGAGTTGTACGTATAGAAAAAATTGAGGTGTCAATCCCTCCCTCGAAGAGAGTTGATTTAATCCACCGACTGATAGACTGAGTGGAGGCATCCCGTATGGGTTTTTTAAAAGTAAGAAATAAAGCGGAAAAGAGTTCTAATACAGAACTCTCAGTTTCATCTATATATAAACGCAGCAACGGAACGATAGATAATGCAGGCTGGTCCACAAAATGATGGAAAATCATAACTGGTTGACATCGATTTAGTCCCGAAGTTTTAATTCGGTCTGTCATCTTAATAACGACAATATTTTCAAGAAATTATATATTACTTCGTCGTATTAAAGATAATGTTTGTACTCTTTACACCGAAGCCAAGATTAATATAGTGGCTAACTTACAAGTAAGCATCTCTAAGCTCAAGTCTTTATGCGGTCATAAGGAAGCTAAATGCGCGATAACGCGTGTCGGATCCCATGTTAGTGCATATTTCGGTTTGGAAGGCTTTAAAACCGAGACACCCTTGAAGAAACGTTTAATTTTTTCATCAGAGCCAATATTGCTGTCAGTTATTAATGATAACGCTGAACGATATAAATTGAGCGTTCTATAAGACGCGACATTGCAAAATTGCGATGAAAGAAAACTAAGAACTAATGATATATTAACTTGAAACCAATCGATGCCAAGTTCATTACAGAAGGCTACCAAAGCTTGATAAGCTTATTATATTGATCAAAAAATTGGAAAAAGGGCAATTCGAGTTCAAGCACAGAACTAATAGTGCTATAAACCATATGGGTAAAAAACCTTCCTTGTGTTAGGAAATCGTGTAATATTTATTGAACATGAATAATCAATATAAAAAACAATCATACGTTTTGGCTCAACCAGGAACCCTCTTCAGTGATAATAAAAACTCAAGGTTTACGACACGAACGCATTATAATTAGTTAAAGACCTGCGTAAATTGACATGAATGTTAATCGCAATATTAAAGCCGACAAGACCGTTACCAAAATAATATTAAGTAGTTAATTAATATTGAGAAGTAGCCGTCATAACTTTGTTGAGTTCAGCTAAAAGATAACCGATCCTGTCATCGATAACGTCAGACTGCAGTGGTCGCAAAAAGATCAGGAAACCAAGAAACAAAGGTCTCGCATTTGGCGTTGGTATAAGATGCGAAAAGATCTATATCGAAAGGTCCGAATCGTTTCAGAATACTTGTAAAATGAGAAGAAGTAATCTCCCACTCGGTTTCAATTGAAACTACTCGCGATTCATTGTCTGCAACGACATTATTAACGGAGCGAATGTAAGAAGTAAAAATTTGTAAATCCCGTGATTCACACTATTGCCAAATTGATTTCGCAAGAGCTGAAAGCTTTGAGAATTGAAAAGAATCGCCCTTATTGATATAGTGTTGTCTATACGATGTAATATATCCTGACAATGAAGGTTACCAACAAAAGACTTGAGAGTATATTCTACGGCCTTTAACTTTAAAAAATTGATATGTTGATCTTGATGTACCCACCAACCGTGTGTCCGTTTCTTACCCACAGATGCACTCCAACCTGTAGGTGAGGCATCTATAAAGATCACATGAGAGAATTTCTATTTAAATAAGGTAGATATTAGTAGCAAGCCTAATTTATGCAACCACCATTTAAAATCTGCTTGAAGTGAAAATGGAAGATTCATACATATATCATAATCATCATTAGATTTTATACAAGCGAGAAATTTTTGTCTTTCAAAATCTCTGATATAAACTGATCCATAAGAAACAATTCGGCAAATAGAATTTAGTATCCCTATTAAACTTGCAAATTCACGAATTCTACAAGATTTCTTACTAGAATATTTTTCAAATCGATCGATTATGGCTAATCTTTTATCTTCTATTAAAGATATATTCATTTTAGAGGAATTTAGGATAAAACCTAAATATTTTCTTTCCTGGTTCGTAAACGAGCTCACATTTTTATATAACATTTTAATAACAAACCGCAGATTAACGAGCAACTGTAGAATCTTCTGTAGAGTTTTCTTTACATTTGCGGAACAATCTTGAAAAGTATCTCCAAAAAGTAAAAAGTCATCTAGATATATGATTGATAGAAATCCTCTCTCGCGTAAGGTTGCAACCACAGGTTTTATAATCTTCGTAAATACATATGGGGCAGAAGAAAGGCCGAACGGTAAAGCAGAAAATTCAAAGATCTCTCCCTGAAAGGAAAAACATAAGTATTTCTGAAAACAAATATGAACCGAGACCAACAAATAAGAGTCCTCCAAATCATTTGATGCCATGAAACAATCTGGAGACATTAATCGGACAGCTGTTGTTAGGTCCTCCATTTAAAAATGAGGTGTAATAATAAATTTATTAAGAGGTTTAAGATTCAAAATAAATCTTTCGCCACCGGATGACTTGTCTATCAAAAAATATGAAGAAAGGTACTGATCTGGAACAAAATTGTATAGCGTTGTTTAGCACCTTTTTTAAGAAGGCGATTTATCTTTTCTACACAGAAAAAATGTTCCGACTTAATTAGCCGTGGTTCTTGTAAATACGGTCGAGGAAATGGGATTTGAAAGAAAGGAATTTCATATCCTGATACGGCGTTTAAGATAATCGGGTCGTTAGTGATTCAAGACCAATTATTTATGAATCTAGCAAGCCTACCGGCTATGTTCATCTCTACCGGGGCCGAGAATTCCTCGTTCAAGAGCTCACATCAGCGTCTCGCGGCTCGATGGAATCAGACTCATCGCAAAACATCTCCTACTGTCCCAGACGAACTGTGTCTGATTGTGTCAGAATCTCCTACCTGTCTAGTTTTCCTTTTAGAATAGCTACAGCTTGACGATCCGACGAGCGAGAACGATCCGTGGAAGGCTCTCGAAACCTCACATCAAAGTCTTCGTGCGAAAGCATGTGTGAGCGTGTTGACCTCGAAGGTCTATACTCACAACTATCCTCGCAAGAACGTCTACGAGAACACTTCCGAAAACGTTTCTGAGATTTTTCGTGAGAATGTCTATCTATTTTTCTCGAAAAAGAAGAGCACACACAGGTACGATGTGGTCGATCGGGAAAACAAGCGACATAATGAAAATGCTCCACGCACACGGTAACGTAACGCTACTATGGTTACGAGTTTTTAACACGTGCTTTAAAGATGCTTGTTGAAAGGGAGTAGCATGAGACATGACTACATTCTCTACTCGGACGAATGCAGAGCATAATTACCATTCAAGAAAGAAAAATACTTCGGGAATACTTTAGGAATTCATTGTACTATCTGGGTTGTCATAGTTTTTCAGTAATTCTACAAACGGAAAGCATATATATTTGCTTCTACTCATATTTACTTATATATATCGTCATATATACTTATGTATATCGTCATATGAAGCTACAAATGCAATTATACATTCATATTATTCACACTATTCCCACAATTCTTCCGAAACACCTACAGATATAATCATATATATGCGATTATTTAGCATACATTGCATTTGGAACTGTAGAAGTATCTTGAATTTGACGAAATATAAGTTGCGCACATTTTGGTTACACATATAAACTGTTATACGTATTTACCATAATGAAACTCTAATTTTTTTATTTTTTACAATCAAATAAAAGTTCAAGTTTATAATTTTCAGTAATTCAATGACTTTTTGACAAATTATAAAGTTATTCTTCACTACCTAAAAGTAAAATTTTTTAACAAATTTAAATAACTATATTTTCTCGAAAGCATTAAATTTAAGAGTACACTAATTTTTTATGCGTAAACTGAACCTTCCTCTTTCAATATAGCCAAGGTAAAACTTGATAGAACTATTTATTTTAAAGTTATAATTTTTTCGTAAATGGAACATATACATGCCACTGGCTATTAAATGGTTAATAAAAATTATATTTTTCGTATTTTTATTGTGTGTGTTAATTTAAGGTAATAAGGTCTACAAAATCTCGCACATTCCATTTCGTTATTTTTAAATTTTTATAGTAAAAAATTTTTTATTGTTGACTGTTATTAAATAGATAAAGTCGTAAAAGATTATACAGGGACGTTGAGATAAATCAGGAAATTTGACTTGTTTACTTATAGCGACGACGTCAGTACCAATCCTGAATGCATGTCGCGTGTTTGGCACGTTGCGACAAGATTATTCAAGAGATAATCACCGAACAATTAACAACCAGCGAATAGTCGAGTCGAGTGGAGAGCGGTGATATTCAAGTCACTTCGCGCCAGCAAATTGCCCACGGAAATAATTGCATGGTTTAGCTACAAAAAAACGCAAGTTTATGCCATAGCCAAGAAGTTCAGAGAGTCCGACAACAAGGAGGAAGTTATTATTGACCGGACAATACACAGAAAGCGATGACATCATGGTGCCCCATTTCTTCGAAGAAGGTATAAAAGTGAACACCGACGGTTACATCAACGTGCTAGAGACAATTGTGAAGTCCTAGATGGACGAGATAGCTGCTGGAAGGGAATATGTGTTCCAGCAGGACTCAGCATCGACTCACAAGGCAAGGAAAACCCAGGCCTGGCTTTACAACTATTTGTCCTACTACTGGTTCCCTGACTTATGGCCCCCCTCCAGTCCCGATTGCAACTTTTTTGACTATTACTAATGGAGCGTGGTCGAGACGAAGGTCAATGCAAAGCATCACAACACCAAGGATGCTCTGAAGTCCTCTATCATGGAGGTACCTTATGGGAACGTCCACATTGAAATGGAATCCACGTAGTAAAGAAGTAGATTCCACGTTACTTCCACCTCAATTCCACGTCGATTCCACGGACGTTTCCATAGGTAATGACACATCTGAACAAGAAGAAGATCAAGTATGCCTGCAGCTGATTCAAGTCCAGGCTCGAGAAGGTCATGAGAGCTGATGGACGCTACTTTGAATAATTTCATTCTTTTATATTCGTTGATATTTTGTATCATTATATACGAATATATTGATGTTTTCCCTGTATTTTACTTGTATTTTATTTACATGGTGCCTTTTCGGATTTACCTGGAAGGCCCTGTAAACTTTGAGTAATTATGCAAGCGTTACCTCTCCTTAAATTGTGGTTTATTCTCACAACTACTTGTCATGTAAAAAATTGTTTTATTCACTTATTTGCACGATATTTCACTTACCGGGTTGCAACAAAAATGAGGAACGAGTAACCGAAGTCATGCGTACAATGGCATTTAAAGCGGCTATAATACGTTATTCGACTGATAATACGTTATTCGTTTTTGTAGCAATTTTTTTAGATTAACTCTGCAGCGGAATCCTGCTCTTGAAGGATATATAAGACGAAGGGAAATTGTAGGATGAAAGCTCCGGTTATTAATGAGAAAATAGATAGTATAATCAATGATAAGATGAGAGAAAAGTACAAAGTATTTTGCGGTAGATCAGAATGTTTGTGGATCGGGCTTTGGGGACTGCAGTTACATTAATTTTACATGAAAAAGAGATAGTGATTGATAAAATTACTGAAATTATTGGAGTTATTAAACCATGCGGGCTGGCTGATTTCAAAATTATTCCATCTCTTGACGGTTGCGAGAAGATGTTTTCTTTTTTTAAACATGGATAATAAGATGAAATCGATACTTGAAAAGAGAAAAACGGATGAATGGCTCTTTGGAACTGAGTTCTCGCAAAAGATTAAATCAGCAAGGATAGCAGAAAAGGTCGGTTCTGCATTGAAATTTCTGCAGAGAAGTTTTCCAGTACGCCAGTTCCAGGAAAACTGGAGACGCCCACCTGTAAGACAAAGCAGGGACAGCCATAGGCGGGCACATCATTAAAATGATTTCACCAGCCTTCAGCAAGACTCAGACCCCAGGAATTGAGAGGTCCATGACCGTTGCCTCAGAATCAGATTCAGGCTTACTCTTTAAATGTACACCGTACTTTAAATGGACACAAGTTCGAGGTCACAAATAAGGGTTGGTAAAATTGCTGGACGTTTGAAACAATATTATCGTGTTTGGTCTGATCTGACATCTGTTCCATTTGTCCTTTCATGCATTAAGGGATATAAAATTAGTTTTCATCATCGACTCCGACCCAGAGTAAGATTCCAGAAATTAGCTTAAAGAAAGATACAGATAAACAGCTTATGCAGCAAGCAATTGATGGTCTTTTAGAGATTGGAGCGATCGCTCAAAGTAGACCATGTGCAGGACAATTTTTATCAAGTTATTTTATAGTGCCGAAATCAAATAGTAAGAGATAAAATGAGATTTGTTTTAAGTTTTAAAAACATTAAATAAACTAACAGAAATGTACTTCAAGTTAGAGGATAATGAACTGTTATAAAACTGCTGTCTCGAGATTCATACATGGCTACAATAGATCTATGCGTATTTCTTAATCCCGCATAAAGATAGTAGGAAATATTTGAAGTTTTTATGGAATAATAAATTGCTCGAATTTCTATGTTTACCATTTGGACTTTGTACGGCTCCCTGAGTTTTTACGAAAGCGTTGAAACCAATAGCAAATTATCTTAGATCCTTGGGTTGGACATCTGTGGTGTACCTGTGATGATTGATTACTGATAAGAGATATTTTGCAACATTGTAAGGAAAATGTTAAAGCGACGAAGAGATTATTGACATCGATTATGGTTGGAATTATTACAAGCCTTTAGAACGACAGAAATATGTAGCTTTTGTAATGTGTAGAAACGATTTTGAGAGTTGCATGAGAGTTCCGAAGAGTCTGGATGAAGACCATGTTTGATGGAAGACTCATATACCTCATGCGAATATCCTGATCAGAAAACAAAACTTTGTGAGAATCATTTTCTCGTTATCAGGTTGGAGAGCAGTCTATAAGGGAAGTTCTACACATGGATTCTGGAGAGCATTGAAAAAATATATCCATATTAACTACTTGGAACTGCTTGCGGCATATTTAGCGTTGAAAACCTTCGCCGTCGACCTTCAAGACCTGTGAAATCTTATTGAGAATGGATAATAGCACGGTAATCTCTTATATAAACCGTATAGGAGACGTTAAATTCCCTAGACTGAACAGTATTATAAAAAGAATCTGGCAATGGTATGAGTAACGGAGTTTTTAGGTTTTCGCGTCTTACATCCTATCGATAGACAATTTAGAGACTGGCAGAGTCTCTTGTATTACAAATATACATAGAATGGAAGCTTTTCAACTAAGCAGCTAAAAAACACTAGGCGTGCTTTTTTTTATAGGCAAACGGTTCTCTTATTATTCTTTTATTGTAATTACTATCAAAATATTATATTGATTATCGATGTAATATTAAAGAAAAAGGTACGCCAAGTGCTTTTTAGTCAAAGTTATTATAATTTTTTTAACATTATTGTATTTCTCTAATTATTTTATTTTGTGTTTAATAATATATTACTAAAAATACCAATAATATAAGTATGTTGATTTTTTTTATTGATATTAAGTGCTGTATAGGTATCATTAAAATAAGAGAACCGTTTTTCTATAAAAAAAGGCACGCCAAGGGCTTTTTGTGTAAGTTATTACAATTCTTTTTAATATTATTGTATTTCTCTTATTATTTTATTTTTTATTTAATAATATATTACTAATAACATATTTAATTTATAAATATATAATATAATCAAAACCATATATGTTTATAAAATTAAAAAAATGATTAATCATTCGCACTTGGCGAATGTAACATTTTGATATCATTTCTTTCGTAGCGAGTATATAAAACTGTATTGTATTTTTCAATAGAGTAATGCTAACGCGCGTGCACTTGGCTTTTTTTTTACTTTTTTTGTGAAAAAGTAATTTTGATTTTATATCACATCTTTTTTTACAAAATGATATTAAACATTGAAAACGAGTTTCTTTGTTAATAACTTTACACGTTGAACTTGGATATTGTAAATTTATAACGATTCTTTTTTGTAAAGCTAATGCTAACGCGCGTGCACTTGGCTTCTTGTTTTTTACTTTTTTTTTAAAGTAATTTTTTTTTTATATCACATCTTTTTTACAAAATAATATTAAAAAAAAACGAGTTTGTTTTTTAATAACTTTATACGTTGAACTTGGACAAATATTTATGTATATATAAAAAGCTGATTCTTTAAATTTTATTTCAGAATAATTCATTGTCATAAAAAAATAGAAGAGGTCTCACCTCCACTCCCGTCGAATTGTATTACAAGAATATGACGGTCCTCCTTGCTAATGTTATAACATAAAACATTAATATTATGTATTTTGCATTATAAATTTGCAGCAAAAAAGTTTAAACTGTCCTTAATATCTCTTGGTCATTGCCTTTTTTTAATTTATATATCGGCTATAATGCAGACAATGCACCCAGAAGTTGAAAGAATTAAAATAAAGTCGACAATTCTTTATCCTATAATAAAAATAATTTAAAAATTTTCTATATTACTATAAAAGATAGAAAAGTCGCACCTCTACTATTCCTCTTTACTAATCTTTTTACACAAACGTATTATATATTCTTTATTATCATTTTGCAATATAAACATTATAAAATATCCTCAAAATTATCTGATCTATTACCTCTTCTTAGTTTACGTATCAGCTGTAATTCAGTACTGTTTATTTAAATTAAATCGAAGCAGAGAGAGGGAGAGAGGGAGGGAGGAAGGGAGGAGGTTGGAAGGGGGAAGGGAGGAGGTTGGAAGGGGGAAGGCAGGGAGGGAGATGGGGTGAGAAAGAGAGAGGAAGAGAGGGGGAGAGAGAGAGAGAGAGAAAGACGGAGAGAAACGGAAACAGAGATATTTTCTCTCTCTCTCTCTTGCTTTCTCCTTCTCCCTTATTATTATTTATTTTTAATTTATTTATTTATTTATTATTTATATTTCGACGTCTATGTACAGCCTACTTCATTTACTAGAACAATACAGGTGCATGCTTTTAACTAATAAAAAACAATAAAAAATAATAAATAAAATAAGTAATGTTACATCAAACGCGGAACTGTCACTCCACCGCAATGACAGGTACAAGTCGGTAAATCGGTAATGGTAACACTCTCACCATCTCGCCATCTATCGGAGAAACATAGTCAACGGACATTTCTGTGGTGAGGAGATGACGTTTTTTACGCGAAATTTCACGATTTCGGACTTTGACTTAAAATAACTCAGCTTTTGCACGTAGAGCAAAAGTAAAGACAGTTTTATTAAGAAATGTAAACTCAAGGAATCGATTAAGTCCATCCAGAACATCGTCAATTCAGCCGTTATATCCGAAACGAGAATCTAGCCTACATTCAACTAAAGTCGTCGCGTTAATATACACGGTAAGCCGCGTTGCTTCGCGCTTGCACTTAGCTTCGCGACACTACCGTGTCGCTTGATATCACCTTAGCTACTGCGCTACTTCTTCAACTGATACTAAGTGTTTTTTATTGTCCTCATATGCACCAAAAGCAGTAATTTTAATTTTTTGTATAATATTATTTACTACAAAAATAAACTATTTACTACTAAAATAAACTATATAGTCCAAATATTTAATATAATAAAAGAAAAGTCAGAGATATTCTGTCGACATTTGTACCTCTTCGCATGCCATGGATAGATCGTTAAAAGAATTTTGTAATATCATAATCTTTTTCCAAAAATAATATTTCATGCTTGTTTATTGCAATTTAATGTTAAATAATTAGTCGTATTTTCATGGAAATGGCAACTAAAAACATTTAATACGGTCAGGATAAATTTATAGCGTTCTAATGAACAGTTTTTCAACGATAAGTCTTTCATAGGACGTCAATTTGTGAAATCTTTTCCACAAGAAGAATTCTACCGAAATTTCACTATAACCCGTTAACCGCGCTCCGTTTTTCGGCGATCCGGACGGTATGGGACAGAATTCTAAAAAAGTAGTTCTGAGATCTTGATTGCTGAGAAATATTGTAAAAATATTTGCAAGATTTTATATGAAGACATTATAGAAACGATTTAAAATATTTTTTATGTATCATGTATTTGAAATATTTTGGGCATACGCTAATAAAAAAACGTACAAATATCCATTAAAAAATCCCATAAGATACACTTTATAGAAAATTATAAAAATCTTATATGTTTATTGAACGAGTAAATTTTTATTGGGATATCCATATAATATATAGTTTTTCTCCAAACAATTCATTGACTTAGATTTTTAAAAGATTTTAAGTAATAATGTATCGTGGTTTGAAATAGAATAGTTTCTATAACATTTTTTTATGAACATATATACAAATATTTTTCATAATTTCTATAATGTCTCAAAATTATCTCACATATATAATATAATGAACTGGACCCAAATACACCCACACGCACACGCACATTGCACACGGACATTGCACATTGTACACGGACACACACACAAACAATAAATAATTGTTCATTTTAATTACTTGTGTTCATTATTATTATTAGTATACCTTTACAAAAAAACACTCAATTGTGGGTGTAAATACCCAAAAATTGAAGATAAATACCTAAATTTGAATGTTAACAACTAACTGACTTCTTTAAATCAAGAAATCTTTGAATGTATATATAATGGAAATTTGTACAATAGGTACCCTTATAGAAATATCATACTAAGAATCATTGATAATTACTTATTATCCAGTATTTTTAATACTGAAAATAAGTAATTATCAATGATTCTTAATATGATATTTCTATAAGGGTAATATTTCAAGTAAAATATTTCTAGAATTTTCAATTTGAGATATTCTGATATATTTCTTGCGACAGATTTCCAGAATATTTCAAAAACTTCGCAAATGATAATGTTTCAAATAGAATATTTCTAGAATATTCTATTTCAGATATTCTGAGATATTTCCAACGACTACAGAATATTTCAGAAACATCGCAAACGTAATGTTTCAAATAAAATATTCTTAAAAATATCTCAATAAAAAATCTCATACGAAATATTCTATTTCAAATATCTGTACAATATCCTAAGAATATCTCAAATGTAATATTTTAAAAATGATATTTGTAATATTCTGGAGACATTGCTGAAACGTTTTGTGCTGTGTGGGTAGTAGCCCCAATTTGGATTTCAAATATATGTTTATTCAAATATATCTCATAAATATTTTATATATATATATATATATATATATATATATATATATATATATATATACAATATATATTGTATATATAAATATATATATTGTATATATAAATATATATTTTATATATAAATATTTTGTGCTGTCTGGGAATTCTTATTTTTAGGAATACACAACGAAAAAGTACAATAATTTACAATAATTTACAATAATTTACGGGAAGCTAATCGTTTCTACGACAAACTATTATTTTCAATGGCAAGCTACCCAGATAACCAAACGTGATTTAGCATATAAAGTAAACGAATGCACTGCATGTTTTGCCGAATAGTTGATATTTGGTTGCCAACATCGTAAGCGATGTGCTACCAAATTCAGCAACATGAGTGATAATACACATAATCAGTTAATAAAATTTTAAGAGCAAACGATCAGCAACAATAGTACGGAAAGTTGCAAACACATGATGGCAACATAACAAGAACTAATGATTTGTCTTTGCGTCAATAGCATTTTGATGGCAACATGACAACG
>NW_022639559.1:764882-764948 GCF_010583005.1 Odontomachus brunneus | reverse complement strand
TGGAAACAGACACCGAAAAAACAAATAATATCGTGAATAAACATGCAGGATGTGATGTAGCGAAGA
>NW_022639559.1:764398-764872 GCF_010583005.1 Odontomachus brunneus | reverse complement strand
TTTTGATGGCAACATGACAACGACAGAAATGGAATCTTTTTCATCGATTTGCTTTGTATTTGCTTTCAATCGTTGAAGTTTCTAAATTACATGTTTTTGCCAACAAAGTATGAACAATAAGTAATTTTCATATATTTACAACAATTTGTCAATAACAAACACTGTGCACGAATTTAAAAAATAATTTTTTATTTGACAATCTTATATATGTGTACATGGTGGAAGTAACAAGGTATGCTCGTTTCTCGGACGTATTTGGCGCTGTGACATGCAGCAGCCATCTTGCACTCACACACACATAACGCGATAGTATATAACGTTTATCGGTGTGCCCTGTTTATATTGCCCAAGCTGAGTTCAATCACGTTCTCTCATTGGCCAACAACAAAATGCCTGCGTAAGAACACACCTTGTTACTTCCACTATGTATGTATGTACATGTATTTTTAACCCCCACACATCCGCGCACACTCG
>NW_022639559.1:761294-764388 GCF_010583005.1 Odontomachus brunneus | reverse complement strand
GGTTAGTTGCTTATAGCCTTGCTAAACGATAAATGCGATTGGTTAATCATCGCACTAGTTGTGCAATAGTAGTGCAGCTAAAAAGAACAGACAACTAATGTGCATTGTGCAGCCATTGGGTGCGTTTAGCGAACTCAACAGTTGCACAGCAGTTGAGCAATTCAATATAATTGGTCTAGATTTAGGGATGTAACAATGACTGCGTTCAGAAAACATATTGATCAGTGAGCGGTCAGTGATTATTGGTCCTTACTGTTAGATCTCTAACTTTAGACCAATTACGTTGACTAATTATTCAACCGTTGTACAACCGTTGTGTTTTCTGAACGCAGCCAATAAGAGAGAGAGAACCATTAATCGCTGATTGCTCACTGAGCGCTTTTACCGTTGAACACGCCCATTGAGAAAGTTCAAAGTGTAACAACGAAAAAAATTTTTTTAATGTAGATTACTAGTCGAAACTGAAAAGAATCGTGTCGGCGATTTTCAGGATTTACAAATCGATCTCTGAATCGAATCGTTTTCAGAAAATCGATTTAAAATCGATCTTTTAGGCTCCGATTAATCGATCTTCGATTAAATCGAGCTAAAATCGGCATCCCTAGTTCTCACTACACGTACTCTGTTCTTGTTCCTACCGACTGATTCTGTTTGATGATCAACTAGATCGACTGACGTGCATTTTCCCGTGCTTAGCATTACCCAGGATGAACGACGTGGACGTGACGGGGCTTTCATCCTTTTGGGGTGCTTGATTTTCGTGAGTCCCCTTGCCTCTCACGTGTGTGCGTATGCGTTCGTGCGTATGTGTGTGTATATGTACGTACATATGTGTGTGTTTCTGTGTGGGTGGATGCTTCACGAAACATATCTTTTCTTTAATCCTATATCTTTTACTTTTTTCCCCATAACTACCATAGCGTTCCATTTGTATCATTGGAATATCTTTTGATTAATACTTTGTTCTCACTCACAACTATAAACCCATGATTCTTAAGAATTTGCGGAACCGACTGCGCAGTTTCAAATCTCTTATTAAGTTTTCTTCTTATCTTCTCATGATCAGTTTTCTTAAAATAAAAAACCCTTATGTTCTTGAAATGTTTTCTAGCCCAATTAAAAAGAGCTTGAGGTGTTAATAATGCATCCTGTGGCTTAGCCATAAGACTTGCTCTATATGCCTCTCTTTTAAACGTAGCACCGATTCCATCATAACCACTTTTACCGTGAGCAGTCGCACTGTAATGCCACTCTGCTTGAACATTGTAATCCTCTTTATGATACACTAAGTTAGCAATCTGAAATTTATTTTTAAAGTGCTGTTTTGCTCCATCAGTCATGTATATTATTTTTTTAAGATTTTTGACATCCTTTTTTATCTCCGGAATTAATAATGTTTGTACAGTGTAAACAGCAGCGGTGTCGTGTTTCAAACTCTCTGATAAAAATACGTTACTCTTATGCTTTAATTCAGAATTTTCTTTATAAAAATATATAACAGGAAACACAGTGCATTGATCATTATTAAAATGAAATGCTTGTGAAGCATCTTGACAAACATACGAATAGTTTTCGGAGAAGTCAAACATCACAATTACTTCTTCGCCTTCACAAAGATTCTCTTTCTTTTCTGAAATAAAAAGCGTTTGTTGTTTGGCGATAAATGAATGAGGTTTCACAATTTGTAACTTGTTGGATAGTTCGCTTATGAAGTCATCAACTTTTAGTTGTTGCGTTAATAGAGTTGATCGATCGGTTCCGGTCCATAAAGAACATTGCACATGAGAAATGCATGAATCGTTCAATAGTTTAGACAGCTTTGTAGAGAGTTCAGTAGTACCTGGGCATTGATCACATTTATTAAGGTAACAAGCAGGACTCGGTTCCTTACACATAATTTCATTCAAACAATCTTTATAATTGGAAAGTGGTTTGTCTGCGTTTTCTGTTAGTTTCCTTATATTAATTGCATCGATCATTAATTTCACATTTTCGTGGATTGTGCAAACACAAACGGAGTGTGTTCCAGAACTCCCAGCAAGTATGCAATTTCTAGGTCTAAGTTTAGCAAATGTACTAAAGCCAACATCATAGTTTGGATTAGATTCTTTAAATGAAACATGCAGTTCTTTTAAATTGAACAGTAAAAGACGTTTTTGCACCATTTTCCGTTCACCGTCAATTACCAAAGAAAGGGCATCCTTCATTCCAGGCATTAGCCTGCTGTTTATGTCACTATTGTAAAACTCGATTACTTTGTCAACAGTAATTTGCGGTAAAACTTTCCCAACTCTTGCAGTAGTATCAGCTAACACGCCATAGTTAGACTTCAATTCTATAGATTTTTCTGCCAAATATCGTGATGAACCAAATTCTTGTGCAATTTTTCTCGCACTCCAAGACGATGGAGCTATGGTGAGAATTCTTACCCTTAAAGGATCGTTGTACTTCAAGCTAGAAAATTTTTGTTTAAGACACTCGAGCATTTCTTCCAGTTCAATTTCTCTAGGTGATCGAAGGTTATCGCCACCATCGTGAGAAATCGTTGAATTATAAATATCCATTGCTAATAAGCTTTCGTCATATTCCATGTTTATGACACAATCATTAGATTTATCTAATGACGTATTAGCATTTTTTAATTAAACCCAACTTCTTTTTCTACATCCAGAACAAATTTTAGAATTGACCGGTATATAAGGAAATTTGTCTAAAAGGAATATTGGTATCTTTCGTAAGTCTTTACCAAGATGTCCTTTTTCATCACGTTTCTTGAACGGATTCACACATCTATCTGTACGAAATTTAGCCAACATTTTTTATTTTGGATATGAGATAAAAAATAATTGGAACGATGAATGTATTGTGAAATGTTAGTACAAGACAAGACTTTGACAGATTTTTATCGAATTTTCGTAACGTAATGAATCGAGTAAACATGCAGAAATAGCATTTGAATCAGAATTTTTCAAAACAATTAAAAGATCTGCACGGCTTGATTTACATATATCAGAGCCCAGATAACAATTCGTGCGAGCTCATATTGCCCTCACGTGTGCGTCTCACACCGTGTCCGCACAGTGCTATCACGCTG
>NW_022639559.1:760738-760849 GCF_010583005.1 Odontomachus brunneus | reverse complement strand
ATATATATATATATATATATATATATATATATATATATATATAAATATATATTGTTACGCGCGCCGCCTGATATATTTCTCGACTGCGAATCAGCTGCCGATCGCGAGAGT
>NW_022639559.1:760544-760728 GCF_010583005.1 Odontomachus brunneus | reverse complement strand
GCAGAAATAGCATTTGAATCAGAATTTTTCAAAACAATTAAAAGATCTGCACGGCTTGATTTACATATATCAGAGCCCAGATAACAATTCGTGCGAGCTCATATTGCCCTCACGTGTGCGTCTCACACCGTGTCCGCACAGTGCTATCACGCTGCCCGCACTACGTGATGGGAGCACGCGTGCA
>NW_022639559.1:760229-760534 GCF_010583005.1 Odontomachus brunneus | reverse complement strand
CGAAGTGTCAACGAGAGAGATTACGCTTGACGGAGGACTGTTTCTGATTTCTTTCAGCTTTTTAAAAAAACGCTTGTACATAAATAGAAATAGAGTTCTTGTTTGTTCCGCGAAATCCTGTGTTCTTATTTCCGCGTTCCGCGGAAATATATATATATGAGGCATTCTTCGTCAAACTGGCTATCCCCTCTGCCCAAAATTTGTATAGATCGATTGAGGTCAACCGGGCCCAAATTTTAGGTGATCATGTCTAGTGTCGTTTGCCATCTGGCTTTTTGAGAAATGGCGGCTCTAATATGGCGACA
>NW_022639559.1:760027-760219 GCF_010583005.1 Odontomachus brunneus | reverse complement strand
AATAACCAAATTACGTCCTCAGTGGAAACTATGACCCGCACATGACCTGCGTATGACCCGCACACATGAGGTCGTACATGTGCGAACATTATGAGCCTCATATGAGGACGCATCTGTATGATAATATGCGTGTAACATTATGGGCATGCATGCGCGCACCATGGTATCACTGTGACAACATTTTGTTATCTA
>NW_022639559.1:754464-760017 GCF_010583005.1 Odontomachus brunneus | reverse complement strand
AGAAAAATCCGTACGTGACTTCCTATACGCCACACGATTACTCAAATCGGTTCCAAAATGATCAACCCAAAGTTCTTAAGGTCGTTGATTACGATCTTAAGACCTTAAATGCAGTCTTTATAAATTTGCGAATCAAGTGAGATCTTCTAGAGTATTATCATTAGATTCAACAATAAGCGCTCTAAGATTAGTAGTTCTCAAAGCTCATCTAGAATCGCCTCTTTAATCTTCATTTACTTTATTTCTTTAGAAATTAGTACTCCTTGAGAAGCATTGGAATACCGTTATTGATAAAATTCTTGATAACATTATTAATAAAACGATATTCCACCATACAGATTTTTAGATATTAATTAAAAAAAAATTTGTACATTATGATACACAATCATGTAACAATTTTCTTTAATTAATATTTAAAAATCTATCTAACCATTTGCAAAATAGTAGAAGACTTTTTTGCTCAATTTGACTTAATGTATAAGTATACAACGGCAGACGGTGCCACTGCAGTTTATCTATCATATCCCGCGTGATCATTCACCAATCTTCATTAATTATTGTAATATTTCGACTATTATTGCGAATATCGTAAAACGATATGGGACTTTTGTGTTCATCTCAATCCGCTCTACTACGTCCTCACGAGAGATTGTGAAAGCGATCCGGGACACTCTTTGTGTGTGTGTGTGTGTGTGTGTGTACACAGAGTGTTTCACACCACCCGTACCACCTATTTAAAATAAAGGAATCAACATTTTATTGAAAATTCAAACATTTTTTCACTAAGTCAAGCACGCTCTATTAAATGGTGCTATATCCAGTATTGATCGAAAGTGGGTTGTTTAGACCGGAAGTACAGTTTTTTAAATGGAATACTCTATTTTTTTTGCAGATTCAGATTCTACGGTGAAAAATACGAAACTTACGTTTGAAACATTTTTTTCCAAAAATGTGTCCACCGACCTTGAAATGACATTAAAAGTTTATCAGCTACCAGACCTCTTAAGAACTTCCCAGTCGCAATGCGATAGTCACCTTCGTATGATTTGACTTTTTAACATATTCCAAGTACTGAAATAAGTACTTTTATTGGGAGTGTGAATAAGTTCTCGCTGTTTTTTGTAAAAATGAATCCTTTATTTAAAAAAAAAATAATAAAAAAACAAGTCAATTAAAGTATTGCCCATCGCTGGAGACTACTTTTTCCCATCTTTCTGGCAGCATTTGAATTCCACGTCGAAAAAACGACACTTCTTTTGCGGCTATCCACGAATCGATCCATTTTTTCGTTTCTTCATACGAAGTGAAGTGCTGCTCAGCCAGGCCGTTAGTCATCGATCGAAATAAATAGTAATCAGAAGGCGCAATGTCTGGAGAGTACGGCGGGTGGGGTAGGACTTCCCATTTCAGCGTTTCCAGGTATGTTTTGACCGGTGACGCGACATGCGGCCGAGTGTTATCATGCAGCAAAATCACCTTATCGTGTCTTTGCTCATATTGCGGCCGTTTTTCTTTCAATGCTCGGCTCAAACGCATCAATTGTCGTCGATAGAGATCTCCTGTGATGGTTTGGTTGGGTTGGAGCAGCTCGTAATACCCTACCCCCAGCTGATCCCACCAAATGCAGAGCATGAGCTTGGAACCGTAGATATTCCGCTTTGGCGTTGATGCTACTGCTTCGCCGAGCTTAACCCACCATTTTTTACGCTTGGGATTACTGTAGTATATCCATTTTTCATTACCAGTCACAATACGATGTAAGAAATCTTTCCTTTTTTGTCGTTGAAGCAGCTGTTCACACGTGACAAGACGCCGTTCGACGTCTCTCGGCTTCAGTTCGTATGGCACCCAAGATCCTTCCTTTTGTATCATTCCTAATGCTGTCAGACGTTTCGAAACTGTTGTTCGATCAACTCCTAATGATTTTGCAACGTCGGATTGCGTCTGACATGGATTTTCAGCAAGTAATGTTTCCAATTCTTCGTCTTGAAACTTTTTTGGTGCACCACTGCGTTCTCTATCTTGAACATCAAAATCACCATTTTTAAATCAATCGTTAAATCAGAAACAGTCCTCCGTCAAGCGTAATCTCTCTCGTTGACACTTCGTTGCCGTAGCAAACAGCTGATCCGTTGACATAGCGAACAGCTGACTGGAGCCAATCGTTAAACCAATCTCTGCATGTTCTTTCCGACAGAGCATGATTACCATAGGTTTCTACAAGAATTCTGTGTGCTTCAGCTGCAGATTTCTTCTGAATAAAATAGTGCAGTAAAATTCCCCGCAAAAATGGTTTATTTGGCACGAAATTTGACATGTTTTACGCTACGAAAAAAAAATGTTCATTATAGGTTAATGGAAAGACACGCACTGATTTTAAACATAGGTTATAGAACTTCAATATAGATGCGTCATCATCTTGAATTATACACACAAAATTTTTATACCGCCATCTGATGGTGAAACGGCGAGAACTTATTCACACTCCCAATACTTAAGTATCTTACTTTCAGTTCTTCGTGTACTCCAATTACAGTCAAAAATTTTTTAAAATGGACTGACTAAGGTTGGAATCGGGACAATAAAATAAACTTTTCAATCAAACATTATTTTATTATTTAACTTTTCGTTATAGTCGGAATTTAGTAACAAACTTAAAATTTATTTAGTAACAAATTTAACATGAAAAGAATTAATACTTGCCTTTTACATAATAGAGTTCACATTGAACATTTAACCTAGACAAAGTTTACTAATTGAGTAAAAATTACGTACATATTAAGTTTGTTACTAAATAAATGGTAAGTTTGTTACTAAATTCCGACTATAACGAAAAGTTAAATAATACAATTATGTTTCATTGAAAAATTCATTTTATTGTCCCGATTCCAATTTTGTCAGTCCACTTTAAAAAATTTTTGACTGTAATTGGAGTACAAGAAGAATTGAAAGTAAGATACTTAAGTAGAAGTACTTATTTCAGTATTTGGAGTATGTTAAAAAGTCAAATCATACGAAGGTGACTATCGCACTGCGGCTAGGAAGTTCTTAAGAGGTCTGGTAGCTGATAAACTTTCAATGTCATTCCAAGGTCGGTGGACACATTTTCGGAAAAAAATGTTTCAAACGTAAGTTTCGTATTTTTCACCGTAGAATCTGAATCTGCAAAAAAAATAGAGTATTCCATTTAAAAAACTAGACTTCCGGTCTAAACAACCCACTTCCCATCAATATTGGAAGTTGAATATAGCACCATTTAATAGAGCGAGCTCGACTTAGTAAAAAAATGTTTTGAATTTTTAATAAAATGTTGATCCATTTATTTTAAATAGGTGATAGGGGTGGTCTGAAACACTCTATACACACACACCAACGCACACACGCACGCGCGCGCGCACACACACACACACACACACACGTGTGTGTGTGTGTCTGTGCGTACGTGCGTGCGTGCGTGCGTGCGTGCGTGTGTGTGCATGTGTGCGTGCGTGCGTGCGTGCGTGCGTGCGTGCGTGTGTATGTATGTATGTGTGTGTGTGTATACAGGGTTGGCAAAAAGTCCGGAAACGGTCAAATCATCAACTGTAGCGAAAAATATGTAAGTAGCAAAGTTATAGGGCTTAATAAAATGTACCTAATGATGGCTAAAAATTTGACTTTGGGTGGAGGACGAAGGTCATACGAAGGTCAAATTAAATTTTTTAAATTGAACCCCCACTTTTTATTACATATTCTTGTAGCTTATTTCAAGAACTTTCCAAAAACTTATAATAAAGTATTTTTTTATTAGGCATATTTAGAGTTATGAGACTTGAAAGGATTTTGGTCTTTAACTGTTTCTGTTTCGTAAAAACGTATCACTGTCTTCTGAACGGTGGATTTAGAAATAAAATTGCGATCAGGATATGCAGCATTGAATGTGTAGATTAGTTACTTTTTCGTATGATCTAATATGGTCTCCAAATTTTCGATAAACAGCATCTTTCCTTTATCGGTTAACATTTTTAAAAAAGAAATTTGAAATTGTAGTTGGAAAAAGAAAGGGAAATGACAAAGAGTAAGATGCAAGAAAGCACGACTTGTTTTTAAAATACAAAGATCGAGAAGCGTTATCGTGAAGCGCGGGCATGCGCGAGTTTTGACTGAATACGTGTGATATTACGTCATGAATGAATAACCGCGTTCGATGCGAGCGAATGAACAACTAGACTGGGAGCCTAAAAAACATAAACACAGGAGAAAAATAAGAATAACTTTGTTTTTCGTTTCTCGAGTTAAACGATATGACCGGCTTAGTTGTTTATTCGCTCTCATCGAACTTTGCATTTTAAATAGAAACATTAATTTTTTTCTTACGGAATTTAATTTTTCGTGAAGAAACTAACAACTTTTGTTTGAACGACCTTTTTCGTACGACCTCCATTTTCTAAGATATTTATGGAAATATCTACAAAATTATTGGTTTTAATAATTTTTTACTCGAATTCTACCAACTTTATCGGAAAATGGTAAGAGATAAAAATTGTTTATTTTCTTCTCATAGAACTCCAGATTTATCAGATAGATTTTTCAGAATTTTTTATAATCTTCTTAGTACTGCAAAAAAAATTCAAGAAAATGCTATACTAAGAAGTCAACTGAAAAGTTCTGAAAAAATTCCCGGAGCTCTATGAGAAGGAAATAAACAATTTTTATCTCTTACAATTTTTCGATAAAGTTTATAAAATTCGAGTAAAAAATTATTGAAACCAATAATTTTGTAATTATTTCTGAAAATATCTTAGAAAATGGAGGTCGTACGAAAAATTCGTTTAAACAAAAGTTGTTAATTTCTTCACGAAGAATAAAATTTCATAAGAAAAAATTAATGTTTCTATTTAAAATGCAAGTTGATTTTCGAATAACCTTCAAAATGAGCTCCGAGGTCAAAGTCAAAGTCACCGTCAGATGTTCCCTTCTGATCCCGATAACTTTTGTCTGAAACATTTTTTGAGAATATTTCTCCTTTTTGAAATTTTTGCGTGTATTAAATAAAATGGCCCATCGTGTGTGTGTGTGTGTGTGTGTGTGTGTGTGTGTGTGTGTGTGTGTGTGTATAGGGTGTCCGAAATCTTTTTTGACACAAATCGTAGAAATGTAGAACGAATTAAACGGAATAGAAAAGTCAAATACCATTTTGCGAAATTCGCAATAGTTTTCGAGTAATTAATTATTTTGTCTCATCAAATTAGCACTTGGGCCGGCGCGCGACCGTGATACACGCGAATCGCGGATTGCTATGTCCCTCGACCTATAGCTACGATGTGTCTCGTAGCCACAGTTACCATTGTTATGGGATATAGCGTAGCTATGGGCAGAGGGACGTAGCAAACGGCGATTCGCGTGTATCACGGGGTGCGGTCCAACAACCAGTACAAATGCTGCACAGCGTTTCTCCCTCTTGTTCTATTCCTCGGATTCGAATAAAGAAAAAGAAAGAAGTAAAAACGCATTTGCAACGCCTGCTGGACTGTACACACGATCGCGTGCCGGCCCAAGCGCTAATTTGCTGAG